>NW_008692683.1:0-241 GCF_000695815.1 Acanthisitta chloris | reverse complement strand
CCCCCTTTTGACCCCAATTCCCGCCTTGCCCATCTCCTGTGCCCCCCTTTCCCCCAATTCCCTCCCAGCCCATCTCCTGTGCTCCCCTTTCCCCCAAACTACCCCCAGCCCGTCTCCTATGCTGCCTTTCCCTCCAGTTCATCTCCTGTGCTCCCCTTTTTCCCCAATTTCCCTGCAGCCCTTTTCCTGTGCACCCAGTCTCCTTCCCAGCCCATTATCTCCCTTCCTTCCTTCCTTCCTT
>NW_008692682.1:0-226 GCF_000695815.1 Acanthisitta chloris | reverse complement strand
TGTGGAGCTGAACAAGTTGTATTGTCGCTTGGCCAAGCCTTGCCCAGTGCAGGTCAAAGTTGGGGTCCCCCCACCCCCCGGGACCATCCTCAGAGCTGTTGCTGTCTACAAGAAATCTGAGCACGTGGCTGAGGTGGTGAGGAGGTGTCCCCACCACGAGAGGTGTGGGGCAGCTGGGGACGGTGAGACATCCCCCCCTGGGGGTTTGGGGGGGATTTTGGGGGGT
>NW_008692681.1:314-613 GCF_000695815.1 Acanthisitta chloris | reverse complement strand
ACCATCCTCCCAAATATTTATTTTCCGCTTTTTTTTTTCCCAGTCGTGCTTCATTTTACCCCATCCTCCCGCAGAATGTTTGTAAAATAGCATTAAAGATTTATGCCGTCCCTTTGGCTGGAGGGAGGAGGCGTGACCACGTCCTGAAAGTGTCCCGATTACAGCCATGACACCAACATCTGTGCTGGGAGGGGAGAAAAGCATCTCTCTCGTAGCCTGAGGCTCAACTGCGGGATCGCTATCCACAGAGGGGAGGCAGGTGGCAAAATGACGGCGGGGGGTGTAAAACCAAGGGCTTT
>NW_008692681.1:0-226 GCF_000695815.1 Acanthisitta chloris | reverse complement strand
CATCCTGTGACAAGAGGGGAAAGCTGGGAGCGGGGAGGGGGATAGGGTTGTGTTTTCTCAAGGAAAAGGATTATATTTTGTTGTCTCTATAAATCTGCATCTCATCTCAGCATGTATCTGTACCCGAAAGTCAGACCACAGTTTCTCCCTCCGTCCCCAGCGCACCCGCACGCACACCTAGAAGTTCAGCTCTTGTACTTACACGTCTCTGTGCGACAACACTCAC
>NW_008692680.1:5549-6330 GCF_000695815.1 Acanthisitta chloris | reverse complement strand
ATACTGAAAGGCTACTATGAGGTTTCCGTGCTACCTTCTGTTCTCCAAACTAAACAGCCCCAACTTCCTCAGCCTGTCTTCATAGAGGAGATGCTTCTTAGCAACTTCCCGGCCTCCTCTGAACTTGCTCCAACAGTTCCATGTCCTTCTTATGTTGAGGGCACCAGAACTGCATGCAGTATTCCAGGTGGGGTCTCACGAGAGCAGAGAGGGAGAATCACCTCTTTCAGCCTGCTGGCCACACTCCTTTTGATGCAGCCCAGAATCACTCATTTTTAATCACTCATTAAAAATGCAGGGTAAGGTAACATTAGCTTAAAATTAATGGATTTATTTATTGCAGTTTTACCTTTGTGTTAGCTGGAGCAGGGAATACTTTTTGTTTGTTTTCTTTTCATTTTGAGTCCTTTCATCCACAGAGAATGGGGATTAGCCTTTGGCTAAAATAGTGCTTTCAGGCCCTTTCAGCATTCAGTAACTGTTTACTTATCCAGGTATAAATGGGTAAAAACACAGTTAAAGCTCCCAGCTGCAAGGTCAGCTACCTTTTTAAAATTCAACCTCATGAGCTCCATTCAGCTGAGGGCTTGCTGGTATGAGCCATTAACTGCCTGTTGCATGTAACCTGCCCTTGTCTTACACAGAGTTGCACACGAACCTCTGGTACTGTACAACAGACCCTCGATTCATGCCGTGCAAGAAACAAAAGCAGTTTAACTTGTGATCAGTGATCATATGATCCATTTACAGGGTGCAAGCTCAGTCAAGTAGAACTAGTAAA
>NW_008692680.1:0-5530 GCF_000695815.1 Acanthisitta chloris | reverse complement strand
GCTGGGTCGAACATCACAATATAATTTTCTCAAAGTTGCCAGTCCAACATTATTAGCAACATTGCTTTGTATAACAGTGAGGTTTTAAAATCCTGAATTAATTTTAAAAGTATAAAATCCATTGGAAAGCACAGTTGGTTAAAATCTTTAATGTATGGCAAAAATTAATCACTTGGACTAAAATTGTCCCTGAGAAACCTAAAGCTCTGGAACATGCACACTACAAATTGACAGTAGCTCCTATGACTGTTGCATCAGGTCTACTTCAGGAGAAAGCTTAAACTCACCACAGTTCAGAATATCTTGTAAGAATATGGTTAAATGCTGGCCTGAAAAAAATAAAGCTATGTAGAGGTCTCCAGTCCTGACCAACTGTTTTGTATATATTTTATCTTTACCAATTATCATGCAAAGTTTATTGCCTTTTTTTTAAAACAAACTATCCTAATACATTTTATCCAACATCAGGAATCAGCATTTTTCCTTGTTTGTATTATTGTGGTTAATTTTTCTTTAAGTGAGGTTATTTCAGAAAGCAGCCAAAGTAAATGAGAATAAACCCCTCTTTTTCATCAGTCTTTTAATCTTCTTAGTTACTTTGGGAAATGCATTTTGGAGCCACATTAACTAGTGATAGATGGACCTTGCTGTTGTAGATGAGTATCCAACATTCAGAAGGATACCAAGTGCCTCTTGTTCTGTGAATCTGAGTCTTCCTTTAAGATTAATTTACTAAAAATCTGTAAAATATTGAAAAGCAAAGTGGCAACTTCTTTCTTCTGTAGACGGAAATGGAGAGAAAAGTAGTAGAAAAGCTAATGCTACAGTATTAAACATAGGGAAAAAAAATGTTAAGCATATTCTGGAAGATGAGAGACCAGTAGGTGAGCATTTGTGTCACTGAAAAGTCTTCTTACTTTAGCTTTACACTTCTTTTTCCTCAATGAATCTGAGCCTGATGAAAGAGATTCTGTGCAAGTAGTGATGGCGGTGGGTGATGCTTGCCTCTTTATTTTAAACAGCTGAACTGAAAAAGATTGTTTTCTTTCTCCGGGTGTATTTCTGATGTTCCTGTATTTGTATCTATTTATATCAGAGAGGATGAGTATGGTTACAATAAAATATAACTTTGGAAATATGTTCAAATGTGTGATAGGGTTTTTTCCCCCTCATATGAAAACTGAGGTTAAATTGTTCATACATTAAGTACTGTGTTTACAGCAATCGTTACTTAGTTGGTTGTTTCTTTTCTTTCAAAATTATATCCATAAACTAACAAGTGGATTGAGAAAGCATCTGTATTAGCTTCTTTCACAAGCACAGAAGAACATTTAGCAGTTGAGTTTCAGAGACATGCTTTACAGGAAAAAAGAAAAAAAATTTAATCTCCGCAGAGCCATCTGAAAAATAGGAGCTTGAGGAAAATAAGATGCAGAAGAATTTTACATATATAATAATAATTTAAGCAGCAAAATGAGATAGGGGATGGAAGTCTTAATCAAGTTAATGTCTTAACCAACCTAGAATGTGCCTATTTCTCTTATACTGATGTACTTGCAGTTTGGCTAGGTACTAATGCCTAAATCTCTATGTCTTAATGTGGGAATCATTTGCTAAATGATGCAACAGTTTAAGGATCGTGCTAATGGGAATAAACTTAATTCCTTTGGTATTTCAACCAGAAATTAATGAAGTGATGTTAGTCTACAGGTGTCTACCAGCAAGTGAAAGGCATATGCCTTCCAGTCTTCTGTAGCCAGAACACACAAGTGAGACTGCTAAAAAAGGACCATCACTTGGGTGCTTCTCTTGGGGAGCAATATGTAAGAGCAAATATTGGGCATTTTGTTTGCTACATAACTGGATGCTTCTCGGTTACTCTGTGATGATGGCACTGCAAGAAACAAAATAACATTAAAACCAGAAATTCAATATGTATAACTATGTAAACTACTGGGGACATTTTTCTTTTCCTGCTCTGTTGTATTGCCCTACCCTATTATCCTGTAATCTCCTGCCTGTGGAATCAACAAGGGTTTTGACTTCAGTTTTTTGATTTAACATTCACTATTAGGTGAGACAGCGGAAAAGTAGAAAGTGCAGTTTTATTGCAGTAATAAAGTATTTCTGAGTAATAAAATCATATCGTATCTAAAGTGCCAGATTCGGGGGGGGGAGTGTCCTTTAGCACAAAGGTACTTCAATGAGAGAAAATAAGTGCACTCCAGATGCAATAGTTGCATTTTAAGGAGCTGGGCAGTTTCAATTTTTTAAGCAATGCTGTTGGAGTGATTGCTTTGCAAAGTATGAAACTTAGTCTGTTTCTAATAATTTAACCTAAAATTATGAGTAACAGAAAATGAATTGTGATGTGAATAGTCAAAATATGTCATCTTGGTTTTAATGTTGATACTTTATTCAGCCTATAGATATAATACTAACAGAAAAAGCCATGTCATGAGGTAGGTGCTGACACCAAAGTCCAATGTTGAAACTACAGAATGATATAAGTAATACTTTTCTAGCATTTCTTCCACAAGTTTCAGAATACATGGAACTGAAATTAAATCTTTCATTTAAATCTGAATGTCTGAAGATATTTGCCATGATATTTGTTTGCTATTCCACACATGAAGCTGGATAACTGGAGTAGATGATGCAGGGATATGAAATCTGGCTCTGTTCATTTTGTTTCATTATGTTGTCTGAGAATTTGTGGTTATAGAACAATTAACTCAATGTTCTAGAAACTAGACCTATCTATTTCTACTACCTATCTATTTGCTACCCCTATCTTCCTCTTCTGCATTAACAGATAAATGAAAAAATCCAAGAAAAACCCAAACAGAAAAACAACAACAAAGAACAAATTAAAAACATTCAATTAAGCATTTTGGAGTATAATTTATGCAAATTCATAGAGATGGAACTGGAAGAATATATTTCCCCTCCTCCCCCAAGCTATTCCTGCCAATGATGTCTTAGCTATTGGTTATTTTCTGTTGCTGTGTAAGAGGCTTACATATATTGGGACGATGGTCTTGAGGCACTTGTCACAGTGGAGGAAAGTGGCCAGAATATGATATGCTCATCTTGTGGTCAGTACAGAGCTGAAACATCTTTTGTATCAGAATTGAGTTAAAGTCAGAAGTTTGCAGATACACTTAGCAACAGAAAAGTGGGAGTATCTGGAATATCACCTGATTCTCTGTTAGGCTACTTGTCTTGCTTTTGACAGATATGAAAATTCCTTTTAAATTCTGACCCAATGCAAAATTGATTCAAATGGAATTGCCCTTTGTAAAGCTAGTGCAATGTAGTAAATGTAACTTCTGAGCATACACAAGTCATGTTCAAACAATGAGGACTGTCAGAAATGCTGCTGTGCCTTAAGAAACTGCTGTCAGTGCAGAATTGCAGTGACAAATCTTTATATTTGGTTGGCTAGCTGAATTTTAAAATAACAGTATCTCTATTGATCACAAAACAGTAGTTTAGGAAAAAGGTAACTCCATTTATGCAAGTACAGTGGAATAGTTTTGAATAATTTTCATTTTACACCTTTGTTTTATGCACTTGGTTGTGTGCCAAACATGAATGCAAGCATCTCTTGAAATTACCCACTGTATAACCCAGGCTTATTTTCTCTTTCTGTTTAGCTTCAATTCCTTATTAGTTTTACTTTGCCTGAAGTAACTGAGTTGACTACTTGTGGTAGCAGTATTGTTGCTACCCAGATTTTTATATTCAGGGTGTGGAAAAAAGAAATATTTTTTCCAATCCTCCTACCCACCCAATTCCATCCATGCTTTTATCTGTAAATTTCAGGGTTCCCTTGAAGTTTCTAATATTATAAAATGAGAGTACCTCCAACTTACATTCGCAATATTCAAATTCACAATGTATTTGTTACATTCTCTCAATCCATGTGCTTTGTCTGAAAGTGTCATCTTATTGATAAGTTGTAGATTCAACTGCATCTGAAAAAAATACAGGACAGGTGACAACAGGAATGGAAGAAGGGTGTCTTGTTCCTTTAGTCCATCTTCTCTTTGGTCAGGGCAAGCTGTGGGCTTCAGTACTGATTACAAAAATTATTTTAAGTAGTTTTTCTAATATAAATATCACACATGACATCCATTATTTTGATTAAGAAACTAGAATAGTACAAATTCAACACAGCATATGTTCCATGAATTAAGTGCCAGAAAACAGTTTTTTATGTTCATAAAGTAGATATGCTTTCATGGAGATCATACTTTTGCCCAGTGCAAAATGATTTCACCCAGTATTAGTGAGATAAAACATAAAAATTTAGATTTTAATAGATGCATCTGATACTCCTTTAAGGTATTGAGTATGAGGTGGAATTCAAATATTATCATTGTATTTGGTAATGGTACAACAGCTACTAGAACACTATGTTTAGATTTGGATAAGTCTGTGGTTCTAGAAAGCTCATGGGAGACTGAAGAGAGAACTGAGGGAACAGGGCAAATGATTTCTTAGAAGACTGGATAACATAAGTTATGGTGAGAAATTCCAGGAAATTCTGTCTCTCTTGGGTAGCCAAGGTGCTGTGAAGAGGAGAGTTGATCACAGTATGTCAATAGCATCACCTGAGTTGAACAGTAACACAAGGAATAAGATTCAGAGCTTCCATCTAATATGGGCAGTGGATATGAGAAGAGCCAGCTGTTGTAGCTGAAGCTTACACACCCAGGGTAGAAGAAAAAGAATTTTAATGTCAACGCTGATTTGTTGGAACAGATTTCCTAGAATTGTGACAGACTGTACATACATGGCAGTTTTTTGGCCAAGACTGGAAGTGCTCAGTACATGTCAGCTGTGTAAGTAACCATAGTAACAGATGAAACCAAGGAAAGTTCAACAGTCCTATAAATGAGCAGTTACTCTCCCTGAGAAAAAACCTTCCCCTTGTCCCTGAATCGTAGTATGTCCTGAAGTTATGCAAATTTGGGGGAACAGTTTCTTGGGATGAGGGATAGACTTTGTTAAGTGCTTTCTGTTTTTCATGGATAGGGACCACTAGTTAGAACATTTCTTCAGTGGGGGCACAGAAAGAGACAGAACCCAATGCATTTTAGGACGGTATTCATTAAATCAATCACCTCAAGAAACAAAAAGTTCTCACCAGTATTTCATGGCCAGACTGAACTCCAAAAATCCACATATAGAACTTGGAAAAGGACCTTAGAGATAAAACAACTCTTCTGCTGGTTTTTTTCTCCCCTGATGCAGGGTGAGGGTATCTTCCAAATGAAATTAAAAAATGGACATCAATTTTTAGTAAGTTCAAGAAAAGTAACTATAAAAATTATTAGGGAATTGTGTTGTGCATTCATCTCCCTCTTGTTATTAATTTCTGATATAAAAACATGGACAAGATGTCTCAGACAGCTCTGAAGTACTTTATGTAGGCCATTATTTTAGAGTTAAGAAAACCTAAAGCATTAGTGCCGTGACTATTTTTTCTGCGCTCCAGCTTGTGTTTCTTTTTTTTTAAAGA
>NW_008692679.1:0-4793 GCF_000695815.1 Acanthisitta chloris | reverse complement strand
AGCCAGTTCTTAACCCAGAAGAGAGTGCCCTGTCCAAGTCATGGGCTTCCAGCTTTTTCAGGAGCATTATGACTAGATTCAGAGCCAGAGTGATTTGCACGTACACAATTCATATTTTTATAAGAATAATTTCCTGATTTTAAGAAATTAATCAAATGTATAAAAAAGCGGATTCATGAATCTTTGTAGAATTCAAACCTCTGTCACATATTTGTTATTTCATCCTTTAATAAATGATTTGCCCATCTGTGACAGGAATATTAAAGCCATTGACTAGAAGAGAGGGTTTTTTTCCATTTTTTAGTTTCATCCAAGCAGTAGCCCTTGGCTAATATAAATTATCATAGCTCCATGGTTATAGTAGCTTTTACAATTTGCATTAAAAGCCTCTCAAAGACAAAGTTTTATGTAGCTGTGGAAATTTTAAAGTCATAATAATCATCCATTCTTATACTGGCTCTGTGTATAGCAAAATGCAAATAACATAATCCTAAAGTACTATCACCGTAGGAAAATGTGGAATTACTGTGGAATCACTGCAGTGTTTAAGGAGGTGAACAAGTTTTGCTTCAGCTCAGAGCAAAAACTAATTTTCCAGGATTTTCAAAATCTGTAGCCAAATGGTAAGGTAATGGTTTGTGGTCTTCTTCCTAACTTCTCAAAGCCAGTCTTGGTGGAAGCAACCCTATTTGCCTTCTTACTTTCCAACTCAAGTAAATTTCTTCCTTGTTCCTTTTTTTGGTCCAAATTTTTTTCAGTTTCAAAGATGCAAAACCAGAAGATAGTACCCAAAGACATATTACTACTTTAGCTATTGAATGTTCCCGGCAGAATGCTATAACTAAAAATGTGGCATAAAATATCAGCCTTATAAGGAGCAGTCTGCTTAAGAAAATAAGTTTTCAAACCTCATACAGTGTAAAGGATGGTAATATATAATCCAGCTTGCTTAACAGACCAAACAAGCTCAGGATAAGGAAGTCTCCACCCAGAGGAGGCTCATCACATTTTCAATTGCAATGTACCTCATTCATGCATATCTATGAAAAGTATGTCCTCACACTAAGCATGTTGCTATTAATGAAAGCTTCCATTTTCCTCCTTCATATCAAATTTAAAGTGAAAAGAGATGCAATTAAAAAGCCAAGCAGAATGTGTCTGAACACCGACAATAGTCCAAGGCTAATCTTCTTGGGCCTTATAGATTTAATAAAGCTTTGGTGAACAGTTAGCACATCCTACTAATCAATATAATTGTACATAATTGGAAGCTTATTTGAAAACATGAAAATAGCTATATGCCTCCAGAAAAACTGTATGGATGATAATCATATCAGCTACATTTTTAGACTCTGACGTATTGGCAGAATATCTTACTTGTCAAACTCCTGACTTTAGTAAGCTCTTGGATCTTGACTTTGAATCCTGTGAGTTTGCATTAAAAGTGAAAAAAACATTTCACTCCCACAAAGATTGCAGTTATCTCAAATATGTCCAATTGATACCTAATGCTTCTCCCCTACTTTGTCTTTTGAACCTTGACAAATTGCAGAGAATCATGAAGATATTGCATATTGATGCCATATAGCCTTGTGACTCTTCTTGATAATTTCAATTGAAAATAGAATCCACAGTTTTTCTCTTCTTTTCTCTTCTTCTTATTCTGGTTTCTTGAGAGCAGATAGGAAGTCAGCAATGTCCCTAACCTGCTAAAATAAACCATGAAGACCCACAATAGAGTTTAAACCTCTCTAAAATATTTTAACAGCAATATTCTGCCCACCTGAACAGAAGTCTATCTTTAATTTTCACCTGTTGAGCCACAATGTCAAGTAAGACAAGCAAGTTAAACCTTGAAATACTTGCTTACAAATGAAAGCTGACACATCAGGAGTCACACTCTAATTCTCAAACACTAATTGCATTTCAACCACAGAATTGTCAGGAGCTTGACCAATGGGTTTTCCTGGATTATCACATAGAAGACTGGAGTTACAGGTAGCTTTTAAGGAGGGTCCCTTTTAGGCAGAAGGCAGAGGAGGACTTCTTTTTTAATACAAATGTTGGTTGCAGAAATGCTGGAATTTTTTCAAGCTTTTTTTAAAGTCTCTGGAGAGCAGGGTTTCTCTATCCAGTACTTTTCTGCTGTTTTCCTTTCAGAATGTAGGATAAATTTCTTACAGAAGTGGAGGTCATAGAAGTTCTAACACAGATACATCGAAGCATTACCTATAGCTCTGTCCAGACATATGTCTCCTTCTATCAATCACCTTTTCGCCGACTCCTTCTGTAGTGTTTAATTCTCTAAGCAGACCATGGCAAGAGTAGTAGTAGATATAGGAGAAGTTTCCTGTTTCCTGCTGCTAGAAAGTGTGCCATCTGAGGATGGGAAGAGAAGAAAAACCATTAGTGAAAGACTAGTTAGTCCATTGAGAGACATGTACTGAACACAGCATGCTGGGAGACCTGCTGATTGTATGAATTGACTAGTGAAGTTTGCCTGGGACACAAGTTTCTCTTTAACCCTGCTAGTTTTACTGCACTTAGAAGACAGTTATTGGCTTCAGCTCATCATTCGCTTTGAACATCATTGGTAGGGAACTCGCCAGTTGATTTCCTCTGAAGCTGAAAGTTGCATTGCCACATTAGGTATTCGTTTCTAGTGGGCTCTATTTTTGTTTTAATTGCCTTCTTCAGGAGCATTCAATTCTAATATACAGCAAGAACTAGACTATAGCATTGATACTGATGCCTTAAAAAATATGTGTTTAACTATTGTTTCTGGTAGCAGGTTTCAGTGTGCAGCTTCAGTGTGAGCTAGCTAGTGCTCTCCCAGAGAGCACCAGCACATTGTATGGTGGTAGCACAAACAAAGAGGAATATTCCTAAACCAGCAATTTGAGGACAGGTACCACATTTCAGGAGGTGAGGCAGCTGAAACATGCAGACCTCAGGAGGCCAGAAGACCTGCCCTTAGAGACAATAAATGGCCCTCAGGGTGCTTTTTTTTTTCCATACAATATATCCTGTAAGCTTATTTCTTAGTAGTGGGTAGGTATGATGGTGGAAAGCAACTGTCAGGATGCAGCATGGGTCAGGGTCTCCCTGGGGCCAAGTGCTATGGAGATTCCCCATGGGTGCTCCCCATCAGGGCAGGGCCTGGCAGCCAGGGCCTATCACACTGCCCTGGCCAGAAGCCCCAGCCCTGGGCATTGGGCTGTCATGGTTTAATCCCAAACAGCAGCCAAGAACCACACAGCCATTCACACAGTCCCCCACCTGTGGGATGGGGAAAGGAATCAGAAGGATAAAAGCTAGAAAACTCATGGGTTGACATAAAGACGGTTTAATAGGGAAAGCAAAAGCTGCACACACAAGCGAAGCAAAACAAGGAATTAATTCATGGCTGCCCACAGGCAAGAGGTGTTCAGCCATCTCCAGGAGAGCAGGGCCCCGTCGTGTGTAATGGTTTCTTTGGAAGACAAACGCCCTCACTTCAAACATCCCCCCCTTCCTTCTTCTTCCTCCCACTTTATATACTGGCCATGATGTCATATGGTATGGAATATCCCTTTGGTCAGTTTGGGTCACCTGTCCCAGCTGTGTCTCCTCCCAATCTCCAATACACCCCCAACTTCCTTGCCAGCTTGGCAGTATGGAAAGCAGCAAAGACCTTGGCTCTGTGAAAGCTCTACTCAGCAATAACAAAAACATCTCCACATTATCAATCCTGTGTTCTGCACAAATCCAAAACATAGTCCTGTGCTAGCCTCTGTGAAGAAAGTTAACTCTACTTCAGCCCAAACCAGCACAGCAAGGCAGCAGAATGTTGAAGACTGACCCTGCTGTGGCATTACTGGTGCAGGGGCTGACAGACTTGCAGGATTAACATGGGAACCTGCACTGTGTTAGGGTCAGGGAAGCCCTCTGGAGGTTGTCAAGGACAATCAGGCCATCAGTGCCTGCAGGGCCCTGGCACTAGCAATGGGATAGCACCATTAGAGTTTTATTCCTGCAAATGTTTATTTTTATAAGAAATTCAACATGTTTGCTTCCTTATAATGTATGAAGCTGAAATGGATAGGAAAAGCCACAGCAAAACTGCTGACATTTCTGCATGGCTGTGCAGCCTTCTATAAAAAAAGCTATTTATTTTGAACATGAAATTCTATGAGTTCAAGTAAAGATCACCATAAAGGAAGTGACCCACAAGATACTAAAATTGCCTCTTCTCTCTTCTATTAGCAGCTGGAGGCCTCCACCCTGAATGGTTTCCAGAATGACAGTGAGCAATAGCAGAATTAGCATAAAACTGACCTTTCTTTATATCCTGGTTTTGCCTGGGATAGAGTTAATTTTCTTCCTAGTAGCTGGTACAGTGCTGTCTTTTGGATTTGGTATCAGACTAATGTTGATAACACAGATATTTTTAGTTGTTTCTAATAGTGTTCTAATAGTTGTTTCTAATAGTGCTTACTCTCAGTTACTTTTCAGTTTCCTGTGCTCTGCCAGAGCACAGGTGCACAAGAAGCTAGGACCATAGCCAGGACAGGTGGCCTGAACTGGCCAAAGAGATATTCCACACCATAGACATAAATCATGGCCAGTATATGAAGTTAGGGTAGCTGGCTGGGAAGGGCTGCTCCCTGCTCAGGCACAGTCTGGGCATCAGTCAGTGGGTGTTGAGCATTTGTATTGTCCATCACCTGTTTCTGTTGGGTTTTCTTTATCTCTTTTTATTCTCTCTCTTTTCATTGTTTGTATCTTTATATTTTTTTATTATTATTATTGTT
>NW_008692678.1:0-530 GCF_000695815.1 Acanthisitta chloris | reverse complement strand
ACAGGAGAGACAGGATCATCCCACGAGAGTTTAGGTCTATCTCATGGGGTTCATGATCATCCCACAGGAGGGACAGGATCATCCCATGGAGGGTCAGCATCATCCCACGGGTTTTAGAACCATTCCACGGGTTCAGGATGATCCCACGAGGGGACAGGACCATCCCACGGGGGTTTAGAACCATTCCATGGGGTTCAGGATCATCCCACAGGAGGTGTTCAGGATCATACCACGGGATTCAGAGCCATCTCACATGGCTCAGACTATTCCACAGGGTTCAGGATCATTCCAGGAGGTGCTCAGGATCATACCACGGGATTCAGAGCCATCTCACAAGGGGACAGGATCATCCCGGGGGGGTTCAGGACCAACCCCCGAGGGGAGAGCATCATCCCACAGAGGGTCAGGATCTTCCCACGGGGGTCCAGGACCATCCCACAGGGGTTGAGGATCATCCCATGGGGGGTGAGGATAATCCCACGAAAGGACAGGATGCTCCCACAGGGCTCAGGACCATCCCACAGGTTTCA
>NW_008692677.1:0-13090 GCF_000695815.1 Acanthisitta chloris | reverse complement strand
AAAGTCTTCTAGGCAAAACAATCCCTCTAAAGGCTTCATCACAGAGGAAAAGATAAAGCTTATCTTCCCACTGACCGATGGGATGCTATTGAGGGAACACAGGATCACAAAAATAAAAAGCCACAAGCTGCGTGGCACTTGTCCAACAACTCATGAGAATCTCAATATGTTTTGATAAGACTAGCTATGAGCTGAAAAGACTGTTTCATCCATCTGTGAGGTGGCATGGCTCAGCTATTGTATCCTTCACGGAAACGTTATCCAAAAGATTAGGACGGGAATGAGAAAACAAGCAATTCATATTCATTTGACTCATTTATGATGTAACGAGTGTTCCAGCTGACAGAACTGATGTAATTCCCTACATTCTTGCTTATCAAGGCTACCACTTGTTATAAGAAAAAAGTGCTTATACTGTGCAATCCGGACCCCAAATAATAATATAAGAAAAAAACCCCAACACAACAAACTACTTTGCACTTTAAGCAGCTCTGCACATCTCACTGAAGCAGTGTGGGAGCACAGTGACACTGATTCCTGCAGTACTTCCCCAGTTTTGATGGCAGCATTCTTCTGACCAAGAAATGGCTTGTTGTGACCTTGTTTAACTTAAAGAAAAAATCTTGAATGGAATGAGGCACTGCTGCATGTGACAAGACAGGGATCAAATCATTCCCCTGCCAGCCAGTAACTCACATTTTGTTTAGTGCCTGTGTCAGTGAGAGACTGCAATCCAAAATAAAGCGAGAGGGATAACAGAATTTTGCAGCACCCATGTACCTGAAATAAAGGCCAAGTCATGCCAATTTTTCAGCTGGAAGATGCCATCTCCTTATATCATGCTGGCATGTACCTGAAATAAAGGCCAAGTCATACCAATTTTTCAGCTGGAAGATGCCATCCCCTTATATCATGCTGCTGTCAGGTGGCAGCACACGATCATCCAGATGCAGGTAAATAACACTCTTCAGCCACGCAGCACGACCCTGATAATGTCTCCTACTTCCATATCATATGTGGACCAGCCTCAAAGCCTTTGCTACACATGCTGCCTTCAAAAGCACTTTGCTAAATCTGGAAGCCAGTATTCTCTTCATTTTCTCCTCAACATTTAAAAAGAACAAAATCTAAACGCTCAGGCTCCGCAGCATAGAGTGTATAAAGGAGTTATTCCAGCTTAAAAACATGACAGAAGAGAAATGCGCAGAAAAAAAAATCCCCTCCAGAACTGCAGGGTCCCAAGTAGGGCTAGCTGGAGACTTTCACACAGAATAGTCATCTTTCAGACCAGGAGATTCCTATTTCTTTAATCTCTAACTTTCTGTGGCACTGCATCTGTTTCCTCAGGGCTCTGGCAGACACTACAGCTGAATCTTGTGTGGCTTTCTGCCTGCTTGGTGAGTTGCTTCTTAGACATGACAGGCTAACTGGGAGCCTGGAAGTGCTGGGAGAACCAGCTCTCAGTGTTGAAGCCTTGTGGCATCCCTAGCCCTTAGCATCCTGCAATCACAGGCTTCCCAAGACGAGCAAACCTGGCAGCTCAGAAATCCATCAAACCTCTGGGGAAAAAAGGCATTAGAATTCTTCTTTACTGGTTTCAAATGAAATGCTAAACCTGCCAATTTTCACAGCAAGGATGATTCTGTGGGGTGGCTCCTTACTTGGTAATGACCACCACAGGATTACCACAGTTGTACTAGCCAGAGTTAATGTTTGTCAAAAAGGTATCATCCTGCTTGCTTTTATCATCTTGCATTTCTCTCCTCCTTCTTCTGAGAGCTGTGCAAATTCTTTATAGATGTTTGCAGATGAACAAGGATTCTGACAGACTGTTTCTTACTTATCTGGAGAAGGTCTGACCACCAAGCTGTGCCTGATGGTTATTCCAGTTCTTAACTACTATGTGCTTCTAGTGGATTATGCAGACTTAAAGCAAAACTAGAGCTGCCTCACTCATTAGTGAGGTTACAGCTGCATTTATTGGGTCTCAGTCCCCAGTTCAGAAATGACTGCTCTAAAATGCCCTCTCTTGCAATTCCAGTGGTCTGCCTGGGTTAGTGCCATTTTTAACAACTCTCTTTTTCCTCTGCAGTGAAGACTTTAGCTATTTATGCAATTACCTACCTAGCTTGTCAATTCATCATCAGGCTGCTAGAAGATCGACTTCTATTAGGAAAGTTGTCAAAGCAGAGCAATCTAAGGCTGCAGAGCAACCGCAAAGAGAACACAGCCTTTCTTTTTTTTCTATCTAGCACATTTTGAGATTTTTACCAACACTGGAAAAGCACTCCAGTGCTCCCATGACTTTCTAGACCTGCTTATCCCCAGGTATCCAGCTGTAGGGTTGAAATTAAGGGTTCAAGGGCTTCATGTCAAAATGCTTACTGTGGGCATGCATAACAAGTACCAAAACAATCCGTCAAAGCAGCAGTCTCACACATGCATTTTTTTTTCTGTTTGAATGTAGCTGCAATAACCAGAGCTGGACTGAGTTTTTTAAATGGCTGAAGAAATCTCTGACAAAAAGATATGCATGAAAAATAGCATTTGGTATCTAGCTCATTTGTAATTTCTGAAACAGTACTTTATTTTGCCTCCAAAGTGTTACAGTTACCCCACTGTATTGACAGGAAGATTTATAGGAAACCCAACTGATTATATGAGACATATTTCTTTACTTCTGTTCTTTTAAATATAGCAGAAACCAATTATGTTAAAACTACAACCAGGTATTTCAGAACATATAATGGCAGTACTTGATCTGCAGGGAGTGCAAATACTCCTCTGCTAATACTCATATGAAGAGTCCAGACTACCCTCTAAAATCTACAGGCTCAAATATGCATAAAATCCAGCCAGATGCCTGAATTTCAGATTTCTTTGCCTATTGCTAGCTACAGCACTCTCAGACTCCATTGCATTGGGTGGTGGGCTGGGGATCTGATGCTGTGCAGTGTTTGATGTTTTTATGAAAAATGCAGCATTATTTCCACTGGGTACTCATTTTGGTGGTAGCTGGCAGGGATTATCTGTGTTAATGATTCCCTCAGCATTTTTCAGGATAAGGCACTATGCAGAATATGTTTTTCAAGCTGAGAGCAGAGAGACTGCTCTCTCCAGGACTCTGTGGACTGAAGGATATGGTACTGTACACAAAGCTACTTCTTAAGCTAGATAGAAGAAACAGGAATGGGTCCAAGAAAGGTAGGAGATGACAATAGGTGGTTTTAAAATTGGGTTAGACAGAATTACTCATGTGGTTCTGTAGGATTCATCCTCAAAGTCATTATTATTTCATTAATAACTGGCAAGAAAAAAATAAACTACCATTCGTATAAAATGTGCCATGCCACAAAACCAAGGTATTTTATCAACACATTGAGTGATTGGAACATCACACAGGAAGATCTGAAGACCCACGAAAAATTGAAGAAATATAAATGGGATTAACATTTGCAGTATTTAAAAAAGGTTCATTTGTCTGGAACCTGACAGGAATCTTTGCCAAGACTGAAGCAGTTCCAACTGAAAATACCTGAGCAGGATCTGGGGATACCCATCAGACACAGAATGGCTGTGTACAAAACATTACACTAGTAGGATATGAGGCATTTCCAGCAGTGGTAGGGATAGGTTAGCATGATAACTAGGACCAGGGGTTGTTAGTGCCATTAAATAAACCTTTGTGGAATTTCATTTGCAACCTGTCCACAATTAACATGCACATTTAACATAAACTGAAAATGGAAAAAGGTAGAAAGGGACTCCTAGAGCCATGAGAGGGGTGGGGAATGCATCCTCTGAAATTTACTGGTTCATTTACTCTGGCAAACAAGGGTGTGAGGGGATAAAATCAGTTTCTGAAAATACATCTAGGAGGGCAATCCTCAGGGATGGAAAAGCAAGAATTATTTAAATTAATGGCCAGTGCTGGCACAGAAACAAAGCTGCATAAATTCAGGTGAGGAGTGAAAAGAAGGTGTGTAATTATCAGAGACCTGAAGTTGTGGATCCAATATCAGGAAATATAAAAACATCTACCTAGTCTTTGATCATGCTGTGAAGTTGCAAGTTGCAAGAAATAAGGCTTATGCTAGAAGACAACTGCATCTGGTGACCTATAAGCTCTCTTCTAGTCCTGTTGCTCTAAACATGAACAACCACCACGGGTAAATAAAGACACATGTTGATATCTCCCATCAGTGCCAGCATCTCCCAGTGCTATGGGGAGATGTGGATACTAACCTCAGTGACTTGGAGAAATAAGTACTCTTAAGAAAGGGATTAACATCCCTTGAGTTTAATCCTTGCTGGAGAAACACAGTCCCTGTTTTCTGCTGCAGGTGATATAGTCCACCCTTGTGCAGGCTATTCCTTTAGGAGAAGGTGAACTCCTTTCTGTGGGGGCATGTCTCTCTCCAGAGAGGACAAGAGAGAAGCCTGGACTAGACATAAGATTTTCAAAAGTAGAGGGAGTCAAATCCTCTCCAGAATGACCAGAGTTCATGTCCTGTACTCTGCTGTTTTGTCTGTGAGGTTCCCCATTAAAGTCGTGACTGTATCTAATTGCAGTTGGTCCATGAAATTGAAGGAGTTCTCAGCACTTTAGGTACATATCTGCACAGAACAATTATTCTAGAGTGAATTGAACTCTTGCCTCAGTTACTCTTAGTGCCTTTATTTTAATTCATTTCAAAAGTCAAGCTTTAAATATGGCGATTGGTAATCACAGAGTTTGTTTCTAAAATAAAAATTTTCTAGTTAAACAAGTTATATATTCATTTTGTCACATATAAAATTTACATCAATACCAATTGGATTCATGTGAAAACAGAGTTAAAAGGCAATTATTCTTTTCAAATCAAACCCACAATGGGACTAAAATTTTTCCAAGTCATTTTTCCTACCATTAGCACACATTACTAGAAGCAATTGCCTTTCCCTGAAGCCTCCAAAAAGCAAAAATAAAAAGATCAAACAGCTTGTAAATTGACCCATTATTTTTCTTCAGCATTGCTGCCAAAAGCATTTATAAAAATACAACCACTTTCACTGCTATTAAATAGAACACTAAACAAATCCTATTTAACATTAAAGCAAACATGAGAAAATTCAAACAGTGTTTGTATTTCAACTTGAAGAGAGAAAAAAAAGCATGTTTTTTATTTGCTTACCTCTTCAAATTTTAGTGCAATCATAGAAAAGGCTTTAAAAATTGCATCTGTTGGGCCTGTTATTGTCACAATTCTCTCTGGACAGGTGCCTTCTGAAATATTGATTCGAGCACCACTCTGTCAAAAGGAACAAATATTTTTCGAAGTTATACTTTCCAAGGAGCAAACTAAGTAGGATTAGGGGAAGTTAGTTTGGGAAGGAATATCTTGAGGCATCTAATTCCCTCCCCTACAACTGCAGCCCCAACATCATATAATTTCAGCATAAACTGATCACATTCCAAAAATTCATCTAACTGCAGGGAGCCGGATTCTGTCAGGGTAAATACTGATACAGCCTTCTTCACAGTATGCAAATAGCACCTCTGTAACTCAAAGTTGCAAATATTTGTGTAATCAAGTCTTTTCCCTTCCCTCTTGCAGGATTAACCGTAAGTAGGACTGGAGCTACTGAATTTTAGACAAGATGGTTGTCTCCAGGGAGGATCAACATTTCCCTGGAGCAAGGGACCTCTCTGGTTTGGAGCCCAAAGGCAAGGTTTGACCTGTCCAGCTGGGGCATTCTTTGCACTGTGGAGAAGGCTCCTTAGAGATGTGTGTCATGTGAAGGCAGTCAATCAATATTTCAGGTAATACCCACCCTACATGTTCCCTGAGGGTTCAGGCATGGGGAATGTGCTAATGAAACCTAACAGGTTACTGGAGCCTCAACTCATCCACAGAAACTGACCTTTTCAGGGATCAGGGCCTGAAGCCAATACAAGACAACCTAGGTTAATTTGGCCCTTTGCCTTCAGGGTCACCATGCAGCAGCTAATCTGTGATGTGTCCCAGCCCTTAGTCACATCCATGCTGCTTCTCTACAGCAAGAGACTGTATTTCCCCATATGACAGCACACACACAAAACAAGAAACAAACCAAAACCAAACACTACTGATAGAAAAATCTTGCTGCCACAGATTTGGGCACAGAACTGAGGGTTTTGTACTTTTCTTTAGGCCTGAAGTTGTCTCTGACATTTCCCCAATGACAGAGCCAGACAGAGTTATATTTCATACCACAAAGATGGCATGCAATGTGCCACATCTGTTAGGAAAGTCCAAATAACAGTTGCATTTTGCTTTTAAGGAAACACTGAAGAAGGTAGTCATTTAAAGGTGGGCCAAGTTATCATCATGTGGAGACACAGCCTCTTAGTCCCTTTGTGATATAAAGATGCATATAATTCCTTTATTTAGAAAACACTAACCAAACAAATAAAGCCTCTTGTGACCACATGTACATGACAGAAAGTTTCTGGGATTGGAAGAAGAACATTTGATATTTATCTTGAAAGATGAATCAAGGATCATAACTCTTCTCTCAGATGTTTAGCTTGGGAGTCAGGAGCACTCTCCAATGATGACTTTCCTTCTGTGCATGCAATTTATATCCAAAGATATCTGTTCATGATCATAATGAATAATTGAACTAAAATGTGTTTAATCAACTGGCAAGTTTACCTAGTGTACCCGAAACAATTTTTCTCAGTTTATTTTTAAAGTCTTAGCAAATGTAATTATGTGTGAAAACATGGGTGAAAGCTCTTATCATCAAAAAAGGAGCTCTGAACTCAGTCAGCGTGACAATGAAATCCTTATTGTGTATATTTAAAGATGGATCTCAGCAATTTCTTTACTAAAGTGCTTTGACATTTCCCTGCCACAGAGCTTCTAAGAGTGTATAGAACAACAAAGCAGCTGACAGAGTAATGTGCTGCAGCTTTCCTAGAACCGAATTGACTTCTCTTGAGGTGTCCTCTGTACACTGCACTCCTAAAGTTTGAAACAGCAGGATTTGTCTTTTGACTTATACTTTTAGGAGCTGCTTCAAGGAAGAAAAATTAAATGGATCTCCAGTAAGACATCCTGCCTTGCAGGACCAATGTGGGTCTGTAACCTCCCCCTGAGCACAATCCTCCTCTGAAGACAGCACAGCTTGCTCTGTGGCAAAGAAAGAAGCCTGTGGACACTGGAGGGAGTGAGCTTCATGCAGTGCTCTGTTTTATTTAATCATTTGTGTCTATAACCTTTCCAAAGGATGTGAATGGCAGGTGTACAGGTCTACCCTGCCCATATCCTACTCACAGCTGCCAAATGAGGGAAAGCTAAGGCTTTGCCAAAACACAGCAGAGGAATACTTCGGCTTACATGAGTTTGGCTCCAGCTCTGCTGAAGCTTGTGTCTACCCTCAAACTTGACACACCTCAGTCTAATGCTTGGTTTCAGATTTTTGGAAACTCTCTACCAGGAGGCCAAGCCACGTACAAACCGATGTAGGTATGTTAATGAAAGATACAGTGGGGCTGATGCACAGAATCATGTTGGCTAAGCTGTTCCAGAGATAAGACAGCAGCAGGCATATTGCTATGGGAATGAAGGGCTCCAGACTGCTGCGGTGATAAGGAGGTTACATTAACGGCAATGTTTAATTTAGGCCAGCATATTTATACACCACTGTAGCAAAAAGCGGTGACGTTAAATTCACTGCCCACTTGATGGCAGCATCGGTCTGCACATGATGAATTCCCTGTTCCCTGAGCTGGAAAGAAAGGCAAGTGAAGACATCAAGGCTTGTCTTACCTCCTCCCTCATCTTCTTCACTGTCTCACCTTTCTGTTAAAGAAACAGAAAAAAAAATGTTAGCCTGAGCTAAAAAAGTGAACTGATAAACAATATTTTGACATGAATATAAAGAAAGCAATTTTCTTACCTTTCCAATAATGCTTCCAACCTCCTGAAACAGAAAAAAAAAAAGACACTGTGAATCATACAATTTGCTACAGAAGAGCATTTCTGCTGCTCCTGAGCTATTTCACTATCACTTATTTCAAACCTTCAGTGTGAAGCGTGGCCCCCTTCCAGTGTTGCTGTATACAAATATGCCATGTTAGATACAAAGTGGTGGACTAAAAATGCAGCTTTACTGCCAACTGATTTTGCAAGAGAAATACCTTTAACAGAAACTGATCTTGTGGTTACAGATCAATTCTAGAAACACAGACAAATCTGAAAGAACCACAAAATCTACTAGAGAAAATGAAGTATAATACAACCACCAAAATAAGTGCTGGTTTCTCCAAGGGCAGGCATTTACCCTCTTTATGCCATGTAATGGCTAGAGCTGAATTTCCATGCTACTGAGTGTTATTGTGTAAACACCTGGTGTCCTGTCTTAATCTCCCTATAAAGCACTTACAGGACAATAATTGCTAATTACTTTTTAGAGATTTGGGAATTGCTACTGGGCTTCCACAATTTTCCATGAAGGCACAGAAAATACTGAGAAATGTGGCTGTGAACACACAATAGGGGAACAATTTGGCAGTTCTGGCAACATCCCAAGGGTTAAAAGCTTGGTGAATAAAACTAACAGGTAGGAAAAATGAGACTAGTAACTCTAAAATGAATAGCCTGGACATGTTATACAAATCACACAGGTGTGAACTCAGACTGAAATCATCTGATGGAGAGACCAGCTAAAGGAAAATAAACTCCTCTTCTATACTCAGATTGTGAAATCTACTTCAGTGGTTAAAGTCTGTCTCAGACGGTTGAGCTGTCCCAGACATATGTTACATAATATCATCCCACCCAGTCTATATACTTAAGCCTGATCCATCCTGCAACACGGTGCAAAGTGTCAGATTTTAGAAATTGTCCTCCACTGCTCTATCCAGTGATGGAATTGTGACAAAGTGATATTATACTCTGCAGGAGACCTACCTGTGGTGACCTTAAGAGTTATTTTTCACCAGTTGTTTGTAAGCTCATAACATGAAGCTGTCTGTGCTTGGAACTCCTCACCTCCTGCTCACAAGACATGAAGACTTCTCAGTGAGAAGTTACCTATCTCAGTAAAGAACTTTGACATATGATTCCTTTGTGCTCTCTGCAAGTTGGCACATAACACCAGACTGGGGCAAACAGTCAGTACATCGCTGGACAAGGTTGCTCTTTGGAGTTGCTAAAACAGGCTGGAGAAACAGGCTGAGAGAAATCTCAGGGAACAGAACAAAGTCAAATGAAAAGTCCCATGTCTGGGATGGAAAAAGCCTATGCAGCCAGAAAAGCTGGACAAAAACTTTCTGCCTTAAAACTGACTTTGAAGAAAAAGTCCTGAGGGTCCCAACTCAGGACTTGAACAAAAGCAAATGGGTGCATCCCTGATCAAACAAAGGCTGGCATGTACTAGCAGAAGAGTAACCAGCAGGCTGGGGCAAACAATTCTTGTCTTCTTGTATTTCAGAGACCATGCCTAGAGGATTGTCTCCTGTTTACGGCTCCTAGCACATGACAGACAAGGACACACTGAAGTGAATCCAATGAGGGGTCACCAAGTTGGCCAGGGGACTGGGACACAGGACACATGAGGAGAGGCTGGAGAACTGCATTTGTTTCTAAGAAGAAAAGACTTGAGGGGGAGTCTTATTGCTGGTGTACAACAAGGAAAGCAAGCTACACCATCAAAATCCTACTCAATACGAGGAAAAGACTTTTTAGCATAGGGATGGCTGGACATTGAAACAGGCACTCAGAGAAGCTGTGGAATCCTCATCCTTGGAGGTGTCTGAATCCAGCCTGGGCAAGGCCCTATAAGTAACCTACTCCAAGGGAATCTGCTTGATTCCGGAGGTCAGACTGGAGACCTTTGAGGCTCCCTTTCAACCTTCATGGGCCTGTGATTCTTCAATCATGGCCTTACACCCACTGAAATCAATGCCTTATTAGGCACAAAGTTCCTCGATCCAAAGTGAGGACCCTTCTCCGGTTTATCTTCAAACGTTACATTTTTCTGTTTCTCATTTCCCTTTTTTATTTCCCTTCCAACTGCTCTTCCAAGATGGCATTTTGCTCTCTTGTACATACTGGCCAGAGAAGAGATATTGTCCAGACTGACACTGTGAATCTTCCAGAAGTATCTGCTTTACAAACCTATAATTCTGCTGGCTGATGTACAGCAGACCTTTACACTTCACACAGCTGTGCAAATGTTCTTGCTAAAGCTTCCTGTGTCCATCTGGGACTGTGAGACACCTGTACATCTGCACATACAATGCAAAGAGACAGGTCTGTGAGAATGGGAATGAATAAATGTCGTGTAACCAAATTATCTTACTTTTGTCTCTTAATGTGTGGATTTAGGTCATACCTTTTATGGTGGCTGAGACAGTCATACCAGCATGCTGTGTAGGCTTTAAAATGAGATGCAGCTTTTTTTTTTTGTTAGCAGTGACACAAATCTGGGACACCCATTCCCCCCAAATTATTAAGATCTTACTATTTTTTAGTATAATCACTGTAACTCTGTCAACCTGCCTATAATTGCTGAATAGGATTAAACAATACAGGGAGTAAGGCTCTCAGTGATCACAAGCCTTGGGAACCCCTCATGTCTAGTAGCTCCTATCTGCCCAGTCAGCACATTCAAAAGTTTTACCTTGAAAACATTTTCCATTCTGCTCAGTCTCAGCCTTCAGAAACAATTTCTTTCATAAAACAGATTCTTAGGAGGACCTTCTGCTAGGGGTGAGCATATTCTATTTCAGTTGCTACAGGCAAGCAATTGTATTTCAGTCCATCGGGTAACGTCAGGTTTTGTACACCCGAAGTTTCCTTAGAAGCTGTAGGCCTGGTCTTGAACCTTCAAGTCTTTGTCAGCATAAACTTAGTATGAAATCTGTCCCAATCCTTTTGATCATCTTGGGTCTTAATGACAGATGCTGTTCTTTCAGAAATGTATGGATGGGTCATGGCTAATAAGTACAAAGGTATCTTCCTTGGAAACAGGAGGAGATACTTTTACTTTGTACTGTTTGCAGCACTGCTAAAATGGATGGCCCATTTCAAACAAGGAAATTAGGAATATTTAAACTACCAAAGTAGAGCATAAAATATTAGGATTCTCAAGCTGTTTATTCCACTGAAGCCTGTGGGAGTTTTGCTATGGATTTCAGTGGGGACAGGAATTCTACCTGACTGATCACCACATCGTTATTTATTAACAAAGAGTACAAGCTGCTGAAGAGCTGAGCAAATGAACAGTGTGAATCCTGCTGAGAAAAAATACTCCAGTAAGACTGGTGATCAGCTCCTTGGAATATGCTAGTAAATGTCACTGTAATCCTATGGAGTATTTTAAACCTTCCCCTCCTCAAATTGTGACTTTAAAGCTTATTCTGTAAGGAGGCAATTTTTGAAGCATTCAACCAAACACCACCAGTACCCCTACACTGGGAGCTGGGATTCTGCCTGGTTATATGAGGAAAGGTCACAGGGGGAGAGAGAAGCATTAACTTTATATGGACATTCCAAAGTTTTCCAGAATTTTGATCCATACAAATTTAAAAAAAAAGAAAAATGAAAAAAAACGTGCAGAATGGTTCTAAATGGGTCACTTCAGACTCTTCTGGGGCCTTAGCACTTTCTAGGAAAGCTCCTAGAAAGTACTGGTGACAATAAATCATGTCTTTAATTATAATGAGAAACCTATTTCACTCACAGATTAAATCAAAAGACTCTTTATACCTCATTCTTCAAACTACCAAGGCTACTTCATCAAACCTTTAATGTTTCTTTATACAGTCCAATATTTGTTTCATACATCTTCTTATATCACCTTAAAATAAGTTTACTGTTAAATGAGAGACCTAACATCATTTTTATGACACTCAAGTTTTATCAATATTTCTAGCCAAGGTTACTTTGAGGGATTTATCTTCTTCAGAAAATGTTTCTAAATCTGCCAGTGTGCTGTAGTTAACTGCATAAGATGTCCGACCCCTACACTGGTTCATTACAAGGTTTAGTGCAAGCCAGGGCACCCAGCCTTCCCTGCAGTCCAGGGAGAGAGGTAATGGAGGATGTTCTGCTCTAAAAAAGGAGGGAAGAAGTGTACTCCTGAGGATTTCTGCTTTCTCCATCTGCAGCAGAAGCATCCTGGACCGACACTAATATACCTGAAGTTTGGTGAGAGGAATCCTTCAGCTGATGTCAAATTCAGCCTCAGTGCAGGTCAGAGAGCAGCTTGATTTGGCTGTACTAGCAAATAATTGCCTACTAGAATATACTAATAACTCCTGAACTATTTGCTGTCTTCCAGTGCTCAGGAATATAAGCTAACAGTAACTATTTACGATCAATTTCAGATTTATTTATTGACTAACCATCTACATGTAAATACAGTGGGGACAAATAAGTTATATGACAACAATTACTGGATTTCATATAATTACATTTCAACAGCTGATTGAAAAGCAGTGCATAAAAGGAAGTTATAAAGGGGGGAACTAAAGCTCAGTGGGAGAAAGACAGGTCCAAAACAAATCTGCAACTGATGCCACAGCTAGAAGTACTACCCAGGCTCCTTGGCCTCAACATATCATAGAATCATAGAATTTAAGGGTGGGAATGGACCTTACAGATCATCTAGTCCCAACTCTCCCTGCCATGGGCAGGGACACCTCCTCACTAGGTCAGATTGCACAACGTTTCATACAGCCTGGCCTTGACACAACATTCTGTGTTTGCAGGACTGATATCATAGATAGTTCTTTTTCAGATATTTTACATGATAATGCTAAAAATATAAGAATCACAGAATTTTTAGGGGTTGGAATGGACCTTACAGATAATCTAGTTCCAACCCTCTCTGCCATGGGTAGGGACACCTCCCCATTAGACCAGGATGCTCAAGGCTTCACCCAGCCTGGCTTTGAACACTGCCAGGGTTGGGGCATCTGCTACATCCCTGGGCAACCTGTTCCAATGCCTCACCACCCTTACAGTAAAAAACATTTTTCTAATATCTAACCTAAACTTCCCTTCCTTCAGTTTAAATCCACTACCTGTTGTCCTACATTGCAGTTCCTAACAAA
>NW_008692676.1:0-905 GCF_000695815.1 Acanthisitta chloris | reverse complement strand
GCCGGCGAGGGCCCGCGGAGGAGAGGAGGTGCCAGGATCCCCCCCAGGAGCTCCACGTAAGGGCCGGCCGGGGCGAGCGGGAGCTGCAGGATAACGCCCTAGACATGATAAGTGTCCCCAAGTGAGTCACCTGCCAGGGGCACCTGCTGGGGCCAGGCCTGGCCCTACTGAGCTCTGGGAAGTGCAGGTGTCGCTGCCTCCAGCCCAAGCTGTCGGTGGGAGAGGGGCAGGGGGTGACACTGGTTGGGATTCACCTGCCCAGGCAACCTGGGAAGCCTCTTCTGTATCTCCTCCAGCACCAGGCTGGGGCAGGAGCAGCTGAGGGAGCTGTGGGGGCTCAGCCTGGAGAAAAGGAGGCTCAGGGGAACCTTCTGCTCTCTGCAGCTCCTGCCAGGAGGTGCAGCCAGGTGGGCTCAGGCTCTACTCCCAGAGAACAAGGGACAGCACAAGGAAAACACCTCAGGCTGTGCCAAGGGAGGTTCAGGTTGGATATTGGGAGCAGTTTCTTCCTGGAAGGGGCTGTCCAGCCCTGGCACAGCTGCCCAGGGCAGAGGGGACTCACCATCCCTGGAGGGATTGAACAGCTGGGGGTATGGAACAGCCCCGTGGGTGTGGCACTGGGGACATGGACAGTGGTGGCCTCGGCAGTGCTGGGGGATAGTTGGACTGGATGGGCTCAGAGAGCTTTTCTAACCTCAGTGATTCCATGATTTGGGACTGGGGATGAGGGAGTGGGAATCCTGAGTCAGCAGTGCTGGGACAGTGATGTACAGCACAGGGGACTGGGGCTGCAGCTCTCAGGGACAGCCCGGGTGACATCCCTGTCCCCAGCTGCTCACCAGCCCCCGCGAACAATCCAGCGCTCTGCTGGAGATGGTGCCTTGGCACACAGCCCAGGGCTCAGC
>NW_008692675.1:0-448 GCF_000695815.1 Acanthisitta chloris | reverse complement strand
CACCCTAACCCCCACACCGCACACACTGCTGGGCCCTCTGGACACTCCTGTCCAGTCTGGTCTGAACTGACCCACACATTAAGACAAGAAAACCCAAAATACAACCTACGAACTCCCAGTCAAGTACCACCCTAACCCTAACCCCCACACTGCACACAGTGCTGGCCCCTCGGGACACTCCTGTCCTTTAGGACTGAATCAACCCAAACGGAAGACAAGAAAACTCCAAAATACAACCTAAACAACCACCCCAGTGCCACTCCAGGCCCCCTGACCCCCACACTGCACACAGTGCTGGGCCCCCGGGACACTCCTGTCCTTTAGTCTGAACCGACCCAAACATTAGCGCAGCAAACCCCGAAACGCAACCCAAGAACCCCCAACAATCAGCAGGACACGACACCCCAAACCCCAACCCCGCGCCCCGGGCGGCCTATGACGTCATCGC
>NW_008692674.1:1634-1968 GCF_000695815.1 Acanthisitta chloris | reverse complement strand
CGACCGAGGCTCGCTGCCGCCCTCCAGTCACGGGCGCCGCCTTGGCGTTACCGAGAAGTTCATTTTCTGTAGTTTTCGCAATCAGGCCAAATTTGCTCCGGCAGGAAGTTCAAATGTCACCTAATTGCTTTCATTCTGATCATGTATTTTCCTCTGAAGCGGCGGTCCAGGAAAACCAAAGAGCCAAGATTTACCTCTTTTACCCTTTCGCCTTCTTTCTGTTCCTCCACCTGGAAACTGTGTCACATCTCCCGGCCACTCGTTATGCTTTGCCACGAAGAAAGGGATAGTTATCCATTTCCGTCTCTGCCAGTGAATTAACAGTGAAAGTGGT
>NW_008692674.1:638-1571 GCF_000695815.1 Acanthisitta chloris | reverse complement strand
TGGAGGGGGTGGGGGCGGGGGCTGTGATTTCTGTTTTCACTGAGTTTTTAACGGCAGCCATCCAGTTCCAGCAGCATTTCAAATTCAAAATGACCCTTTAGGCATTGCTAAATAATCTTCTTTTTATTTCCTCAGAAACACGGTTTTTTTTTCAAGCAATACGCACACATGTTAACATGTTGTATTTGTATTCATACATACGAAAAAAATATAAGCTTTGTCCTTCTTTGCCCTTCACGATATAAACATTATCCTCAGACCACACTGGCACAAAAACTCTGCTTGTTTCTGAGTCGACTTTAACAGATACACTCCTGGCAATCTCTACTCTGTACTGGGGAGAGGTGGTGTTGGCAATGAACATTAAAAAGAATGAGAACATTGCAATCACATGAGAAATGGAGGTGGGTTTTGAGTCCTCTTGTTTGGTGGGTTTTGGTGGTTGTTTTTTTTTTTTTTTTTGTGTGTGTGTGTGTGTTCATCTTTTATTAACACCACTTTGGCAGACAGGCCTCTGACGCTACTGCCGGGTGACTCGATATCTGCCCCGTCTCCCTCTGCACTCGCAGCGGCACATATCTTTCTGCAGTGTAAAATCTCTCCTTCCCATCAGAGAGCCGGGGCTGCAGAGTGGCCGGTGCCGCAGATGGGGGCTGTTGGCCCTTGATTTATAGGATAAACTGACCTTGCTGACACGGAAAGGAAGCCCCTATTCATGGGAAAGTGTGAGATCAGCAGAAAAGGGCGCTCACCGAGAGAGCTCAATTTCTTAAGACAACTTCAGATTTGTGCCTTTCCGCAGCCCGGCGAGGGGCCGAGCGAGGTGTTGTCGCAGGAGGGCTCGCTCCCCCAGCGGCTCCAATGCGCGGGGATCGGGGAGAGCTCCTCCCCCCCCCCCCCCCCCCCCCCCCCCACCGCGCGACACGCGCGCGG
>NW_008692674.1:398-619 GCF_000695815.1 Acanthisitta chloris | reverse complement strand
CTCCCGGGCTCCCCGGTGATATCGGGGAATTTGTCTGCCTGCAAAACATCTCGGTATTACCGTGCGGCATGTGATGCGCGTGTAAATAATAGGACTGTTACCTCTTTTCTTCTTTCTTATCTTCCTCCTTTTATTTTTCTTCTTATTTTTTAAATGTCTTTATTTTATTGTTGTTTTTTTTTTTCTCCCCAAACTTGTTTGGGACCCAGTTCATCTGTAGC
>NW_008692674.1:0-220 GCF_000695815.1 Acanthisitta chloris | reverse complement strand
CCGCCTCCGGCTTGGCGGAGGGACCCGACTCCTTTCTTCCCACGGATCACCCTCTCCAGGGGCCCCCGGGGGGCTCAGCGAGGTGTGGCTGGCCAGACACTGCCTTTCCCTTAGCTCTGCCCCACAGACGGCGTCCCGTGGGGAGAGGGGGCAAAGTGCTCCGCATCCCGGCCCCTGCCTCTAACTCCCCTTTGCCCCGTGTTTTCCAGCGGTAAGCGAC
>NW_008692673.1:1774-4026 GCF_000695815.1 Acanthisitta chloris | reverse complement strand
GGAGCGCGGCGCAGCAGAGCTCGGCGGGGCTGCGGGCGCGCTGTGCCCGCGCTGGCGCTGAAAGAAACGGCAGCAAACTTAGCAGTCAGAGTTGGAGTAAGCAGGGACGTCACCCACGGCATTAATGCATCTTCAGCAGTTGTTATGTAAAACTTTCCCGGCGCTATCGTGCGTGCACGAACACTGGCGTTTGTCCGTCGCTTGGCTCCTTCGCTGAAGGAGGTTTAAGGTCTTTTGAAAATAGTTTTTTCCTCTTGTTATTTCCAGAAGTCGTTCTTAAAAAAAACCCCAAACAACAACAAACAAAACAACCCGAAAGAAAACAAAACAAAACCACGCACAAAAAAACCCCAAAACCAAAAAACACCAACAGCTGAACACTAAAGCTGAAACTTTAAAAACACTAAAACCACATGGCCTGGGGCATTACTTGAAGGAAAACTGGTTAAACTGTCAAGGTTACAACCAATTAAAAAGACCATCTTATGGGGAGTGGGAAAATAGCTTCAATTAAAATCTGTTCGTGTAATTACCCTTATAGAAAGTATTAATTGTATTTTAGTATTTTTAAAGTGTTTTTATTCTGTAATAATATAGTTATCCACCTACAGGCCCAGATGACGCACATGACAGATACCCACAGTAAAGCAAGTGTGTGGAAAACAGTAGAAACAAGAGCCAATTAGAAAAGCTTTATACTTAACATATTTTATTTGGTACACACCAAGGAGATGACTGTGTGACTGAGGATCCCAAGCAGCATGTGTTTGACTTGACACAAGCCTTGCTTAAGCTGATGACATGAGCTGCTCTCCCTTTCAGGCCAAAGGAGGGAACAGTAGAGTAGGCAGTTTCTTGGAAGAGAGTAGCCTGGATGTCAACCTAACTTGGGGACTAGTAATTGGGAAAAAAAGGTGGTATGTTTAGGAAGCCTCCTGGGATGAAAATAGCAAAGGTGAGGAAAATACAAAGCATATGCTTTCTTATAGTTCCTCTTGGCGGAACATCACTTCGTGGCCACTGTTTTTGTGGATGGTGGTTTTTGCTGGTGTTTTGTTAATCTGTCTAGATGCATAGTCTGTAATATTGTGTTTATTTCTCACTTTCTAGTCCTAGGATGCTTCTAAAAATGTCAGTCACCTGGGTCACTGACAGCAGTATGTGTAGTTTCCACACACAGTACCCAATTCACTGTTCTTTCTGCTGTTTGGTGTAGTAGTCCTGTGCTGGGTAACTGATTTTTACAAAGTAGGAGTATTGTTGACAGGGATGGCCAACTTTGCCCTGCAGCATCATTTTCAGAGCCTGTTTGTACCATAACATGTCTTCAGCACTTTTATAACTAGCTGAAGCCTTGACTTTATGAACTCTACTTTCTGTCTTAGCAAAAGTCATGTTATACCTCTGGTTGGGTCAAGTGATAAACAGATGCATCGCAGAGATGGTCAGGCAAATATTGTGCTAGGTGGACCTTTGGTCTGAAGCAGTAAAGCTGTTCTTGACAGCTAAAGGTCCCTGTGTCCTGCTAGTCCAAACACTGGAAGGAATGTGTCTGAGAATAGGCAAATTTCAAATAAGAGGCAGGGGTTCAATTTGCATTTAGGAGCATTCGTATTAAAATCTGTGTTAAAAGCAGCAAGAAAAGGAAAGCAGGGAGGCAATAAAAGAAACATTTGTAGACTCGCTGAGAGAATAAACAAAGAAATGAGCTGTGGGGGGAGGCAGAGCTCCAGTTGAAAGTGAGGTTTGGGAGCGCAGTCAAGAAAACTTCTTGTCATTTAATCCCACTGTGCTGGGCAAAACAAAGCTCTTTCTACAGGCTTTGTTAATAAACAGGCCTGTATTCAAGCAGTGTATGATTCTGTCACCAGTGTTTCCTTCAGACAGAAAGAATTCAGAAGTCTGTTGACAAACTGTTTGGGTTGAAAGGGGGGAGCAATATTAAAGTGACATATACAGTGTAACAAGCTTGTGATTTTTGCCGTGTATCTCACTTTACTCTGTGACCTATTGACACCAGTTGGTACCTGCAGAAGCTGCGGCACAATGTTTGCACATTGCTAAACCCTGCTAGGGCCCCCGAGTGAAAAAGGGCCTCCTTGTTGGCATGGACCTGCCTTCAAGCCAAGCATCTTGTGAGGCCTGGAGCGAATTTTGTCTGATGAGCAATTTCTTTGCCTCCAGTTTCTAAAGCAATTGGCAGGTTAGGATTGTCAGGTTTTAAAGTACAGGCCTGCTATGTCTGTCCTGAA
>NW_008692673.1:0-1746 GCF_000695815.1 Acanthisitta chloris | reverse complement strand
CACACAATGTCCCCATGGGCTGCCACAGTTGCTGAGGAAGGCAGTGGCACTCTGCCCCAAGCAGCTTGTGTCCCATAACCCCTGGTCCTCACCAGCTCCATCAGCAGCTGCTTCAGCCATGCAGGTTTCAAGGCACCAAAATAAACCATAAGAGAGGTGGAAGCACAGACAGCCATGGGATTTCCTGTCCTCTTGTACTGTACTAGGTCCTGCTGTGGACAGCCCTGGCCACCCTGCTGACAGTGCAGGGTCCAGCCCCTGTCTTGGCTGCATGGGCCCTTCATGCTCTGCTGCCTGGTGAGGGGGGGTGGATTACTGGCTGGAGTAGAAGCTGATTGGATTTTCCTTGGCCTACCCTCTTCTTTTAAAAACAATTTTGGAGTGTGTGGTCTGCTTACAGTACTAGGTCCTGCTGTGGACAGCCCTGGCCACCCTGCTGACAGTGCAGGGTCCAGCCCCTGTCTTGGCTGCATGGGCCCTTCATGCTCTGCTGCCTGGTGAGGGGGGGTGGATTACTGGCTGGAGTAGAAGCTGATTGGATTTTCCTTGGCCTACCCTCTTCTTTTAAAAACAATTTTGGAGTGTGTGGTCTGCTTACAGTTTCATGCTATTACCAGGTTCTCAGTTGTCCACCCAGAGATTACCTTCCCAAGATTTATAAGTATCAAATTGCATATTTAGAGTACCAATGCAAGTATAATTCTATTATTTCACTGAAGCCCAAAAGTCATAGTGGAAGAAGAGTGAGCCACAGTGGGGATGATGTCTAGCTGATGGCATCTCCCATGGCACATCAAGGCTTGGGAAGCACCTTGGAGGTTTTGGGGGGCTGTTTCCTGTGGCTGTTTTTTTTAGATTGGACCATCTCCAGGGTGGGTCCTGTTCTCTGGGAAAGTCCTTTCATCTGTCTGCCTTGCCTTCTGTCCCAGGGGATGGAGCTGTCCTCAGGTCTAAACAAGCAGTTAGTTGTCATTCATGTGCTGAGGTTTGATCCAAATCCTTCCCATTGATCAGTCTCATTTTCAGTCTTTTGGAATAATTACCACACCAAACCCCAGTGATGTTTTATGTGCCAAATACCAAATATATGAAAAAAATCTTGTTGAATCACAGTAGCTGGGAAGAAAGTTTTTTTGGGTGATTATAGGCATAGAAAACCACTGTTACTTAAGTATTTTTAAAATTTTAATTAGGGAGGTAGTTGTAAAGTCTGTTTATCTATTAAAATGTGCATATACCTAGTGTTTTAAAACATATGTTATTAGGAAGCTGCAGCCTACTAGCACAGTGATAATCCGAATGGTTATGTTTATCAGTGTTTTGTAACCAGTGTTTGTCTTTAGTAGCATAGTAATAATTCATTTTAAATATAATTGAATAGTGAGCTTTGACATAAAGTGGAACTTAATGTTATTTTGGTCAGGCTTCTCTGAAATTAATGTTTTAATAACCAGATTTGAAACGATGTTTATTTTCAGCCCACGTTTTGGCAAAATACATGAAACAGGGCGTCTAATGGAAGAGCTTAGAAGCTGGAGACACAAGCGAGTGTTCCCGTTTGGTTCTGCGCCTTGCCATTTCTCCCAAGGCGCTGCTGAACTCAGAGCCTGCTACTGTGCAGCTGTGAGGAAGATACGGAAAACCAAGACCTGCTTTTAAGGTCACTTTCCCCGTTTTTTATTTCGGAGCTCGCGTTTCACAAACCGCAGCAGAGGTTCCTTAGCGGGCGGGCGCGGAGCTGCTCGG
>NW_008692672.1:0-1359 GCF_000695815.1 Acanthisitta chloris | reverse complement strand
GCCGATGGGGTTTGTTTGCCATCCTCATCCCTATTTGCTCCCAGCCTCCCGCAGCATCAGCTCACTCTGCTGGGGCTGAGCTGTGGCTGTTGTTGTCCTTTGGGGTGTTTGTCCCGTTGGGTCCCCACAAGCAGTGTCAGGCCCAAGGAGCCCTGCAGGGCTGCACCCCTCGCGCTGAGGAGCACGGGGAGCGCCGGGACGTGCAGCTGCCAGGACCAGGCGCCATGCTCATCATGAGCTCATCGGATTTTCCATCAGTGCAGGGAGGGTGCTGCTCTCAGCTCCACGGGAATGGGGGGGCTGGACCCAGGAACCCCCACACAGCGGGGCTCTGCCTGCAGCTCAGCGATTGATCAATGCTCTGCTTGTATAAGCCCATCGACTCAGGCTGGCGTGGTGGTCAGGAGCCTTCTGTGCCGCTGCCCGCACCAGGAACACCACTGGGGCACGACCACTGGGACAGGCCCTTGTCCCTTCCTATCATGCCCCTTGCCCCAGGCTGGTCCCACTGTGGGGAGAAGGACCATGGCTATGGCTGGACCCAGTGCCAGGCTGTCCTGGGGCTCCAGGATGTCCGTCTGCTCTGGGTGATGCTTTGGGCCCCATGAGGACATGACCCTGCCAGGCAAAGGGGCTTTGGAAGCCGCCCCAGGCACCACTGGAGAATGTCATGGGGTGGTCCTGGTGCTGCTCTGCCACATCCCTTGTGTGCCATGGAATTAAGGGGCCGCAGGGCTCCCATCGCCCCTCGGAGGCTCAGTGAGTGGGGCTGCTCCCTGTGTCCGTGGGTTCACTGGGACACTGCACTCCTGTTCCCTGCCACCCCCGGGGTGCCCAGTTCCCAGAGCTGGGGCTTGGCCACGCAGCATTCCCCGGCAGGGAGTCAGCCAGAGGGTGAGGCTCTGGGAGGTTCAGGAAGTCTCTGCTCTGGCTGAGCTGGATGAGAGGGTGCAGGGCCAGGGGCTGTGGGAAGGTGATGACTTTGGGGTGATTTGGGGTGTAGGGCCACCCCTGCAGCATCATGAAGTGGGGCCGCCTTGTCTGCTGAGGAGCCCTCCTGCCTGCTCCCATCCCTGAGTCAGAGGAAGGCGCTCCCAGAGGAAAGGGCTGGGATTTGGGGAAACCTGTTTGCCTGGTAGGGGAGGGAGGATGGGTAGCAGGGGATCTCCTGGCCTGCGGTGACATCATCCCCAAAACAGGCATTTCTGATGGGTGCTGCCCGCAGAAAACTGACTGCTCATCCACACATCCCCGCGAAGCCAGAACAGGGCACTGCAGAGTGCCTGGAGTGAGCTAGCCACGTGGTGGACAAGGACATGTCCCTGGCTCCTGCTGCTCCTGCAGAGCCCAAAGCCGTGT
>NW_008692671.1:0-992 GCF_000695815.1 Acanthisitta chloris | reverse complement strand
TTGCTCTGTCACCACATGCTGATAATAAAGAATATTTCATCTTAAAAGATAGCTACAGCAATGTCACACTGTTTTATGGCAAATCAATTCCCTTTTTTCCCAAGTGAAGGGTATAATTTTCATACAGGTTAGGTTTGCTGGAGAATGCAGCCAGTAAGAGATGCCTAAGTGGGAAAATTGGTTGTGTGAAGAACTCAGAAGAGATTAATAAAACCTTGCTGGGTGTCACAGGAGTGATTAAACCTTTGAGTTATTGGAGACAGAGTATGTGCACCAAGTTTGCTTTGCCTACCTCTTAAATTAAAACCAAAATCAAGCAAATCTTGAGCTCTAACAGGGGTCGCAACAGCTTGTTATTACAGTTCTGTGTTACTCCCTGTGCTTACTGTGTTCCTGCCACAATTCATGTTCAATATCTGCTATGAATTGACCCTCTGCACTAATTAAAAGTTGGTTAATTTGTGTGACTGTAAAAATGTTAGGAGCCACCAAATTTGTATCAATGTAAAGCAATGTCTACAACGAGTTTAACTGATAATTCATTTCAGAGCTGATCCAGATTGAGTTGTGATGATTATCATAAACACAAAGTAACTGTGAAGAGTTCAAGTATACTCTGCATTGTAGTAATTTACCAAACATCTTGCATGGGTAAAAAAAATCCTAGCTGATGGGCCAGAGACTTGTGATGAAGGGAGCTCAATCCAGTTGGGGCTGTCACAAGTGATGCTCCCCAGGGCTCAGTGTTGGGGCAGGTCCCATTTAACATCTTTACTGATGATCTGGACATGGGCAGTGAGTGACCCTCAGCCTCATGGACTCTGCAGGTGACACCAAGCTGGGTGTAAGTGTGGATATGCCTGAGGGCAGCTGGCAAAGAGCCCCTCCAGGTCTCTCTGCAAAGAGACCTGGACAGACTCATCCATGGGCTGAGCACAACTGCAGGAGGGTCAATGAGGCTCAGGGCTGGCCCTGCCCTTGGCACACAACAG
>NW_008692670.1:0-1510 GCF_000695815.1 Acanthisitta chloris | reverse complement strand
GTGGGGGTTCCTTGAAGTATACATAAATATAAAAATAAAGCACTCTAAGTGCTACCTCCAGTGTTGTCTGGAAAAGCTTATGGGGTTTAGGAACTTGGAGTATAACTCTGAGTGTTCTAGCCCCCCCCGATCAGATCGGAAAGGGTGAAGGTGGAGAGTGGGAGGATGAAAGTCCTAAACGCAGTGTAGGAGAGGATCAGGTTCAAGACCATGTCAGGAAGCTGAATGTGCATAAGTGTATGGGTCGTGATGAGGTTAATTCTCAGGTCCTTGAGGGGAGCTGGTTGATGAAGTTGTTAAGCCACTCTCTGTGATTTTACAGAAATCTTGGCGATCGGGTGAAGTCTCCGACGACTGGGGAAAAGGGAAACGTAACCCCCATTTTCAAAAAAAAGGAAAGCAGAAGAACCAGGGAACTATCATAGAATCATAGCATCAACCGGGTTGGAAGAGACCTCAAAGATCATCAAGTCCAACACTAGCATCATTACTACACCATGGCACTAAGTGCCACATCCAGTCTCATCTTGAAAACCTCCAGGGATGGTGAATCCACCACCTCTCCGGGCAGCACATTCCAATGCCTGATCCCTCTCCCTGTAACTCTTCTATTCTAATATCCAACCTAACCCTCCCCTGGCAGAGCTTGAGTCTGTGCCCTCTTGTCCTGTTGCTGTACTGCTGTACTTGGGCTGCTCCGCTGAGGTAAACACCCTGCAAAAGGAAATGAATCCAGGCTGTTCTGCACATGTTGGCCCTGGCTGTGCAGGAGCTCTGTTTGCTCTTTATCTGCTTGCCTTCTTTTCTGGTTTGCTTCTTTCTCCAAATGGATTTTAACCTTAAATGTCTTCATATGTAAGTGGTAGTGGCATGGTTTGTTTTGGTCGCACAACTATATTGGAGACGTACTGTTTTGAAGATAGAATGGAATACTGTCCTGTTTTTGAGTTGATCAATAACAGCTGTCCCAGTACAAACACTTTTACAAGCATAACACAGCAGGTAGACTTTTAAGAAACACGGCTCTTTGTGCATTGCAGAAATTATTTTCTTTCTTAACCTGGAAGATTAGATTCTTAAAAATGTTGAATCACCAAACAATATTTCTCTTGCTTATTACAGCTGGTGGCTAAAAGAGCTCCAAATTATTAGCTTTTTCCTCTGCTGAATATGAAAATACACATGTAGTTGCACCTGTTCAACAATAATACTTGGACTTCTTAACTAGGAAAAGTAATTTTCAACATTTTATTCACAGGTTCCATTGTTCGCTCCAGCATGTGCTGGTAGGCATACTGATTTTTGAAATCAAACACAGAGGCTCTGCTATAATGTTATAACAGATTAAATGTCGTAAAATCTGTCCCAACAACTTTCTGTGAGCCTTTCCTGAATCCAGAATGAAATCTTAAAAATAAGGTACAATTCGTTTGCATGTATCATTGTTCAATAAATAAGCCGCAGTCAATAAGTACAAAATAAGACAGCCATAGTCATTTTTTAATGTTGT
>NW_008692669.1:0-464 GCF_000695815.1 Acanthisitta chloris | reverse complement strand
CAGGAGCAGGAGGTGATTCTGCCCCTGTAGTAGCAGGCACTACCCACACCTCTGGGGCAGCCTCCCAGAGCCATCCTGGCAGCCGTGGGGGATCCCCACTCCCAGCCCACTTGGTTCCAGCCCAAAGGAGCATGGCAGGAGCATGTTAGCATAAATAGACTTTATTGCTTTGTACACACACACACACTCGACCCCCACGGGGGTCCGTGTGGCTTTGCAGCACACCAGGAAGGCAGATCCCAGCTCAGGCACCAGCTCCAGGCAGGATGTGACCTACCTGCAACAAAACCAGGTGATGAGAAAAGGTATTTGCCTGCTCTAACAGACACAGCCCCCATGGGGGGGGGGCTTACCCCGCAGCCCTGGGGTCTCCCTCACCCCTCACACTTACAGGGTGCTGAGCCAGGGGTGGGCACAGCTACCAGCTGGAGAACCAGCGTCGGAAGAAGCTGCCCAGGGCCCAG
>NW_008692668.1:0-915 GCF_000695815.1 Acanthisitta chloris | reverse complement strand
AGCCGCGCTCGCAGCCGCCACGGGGCTGATCGTTTTCCTGCTGTACTCCGCCATCCACAGGGTCGAGGAGGGACACCTGGCCGTGTACTACAGGTACTGCGCCCCGCGCGGCCTCGGGAGCCTTCCTTCGGCTTCTCCCTGTGCTGGGATCCATCCCTCCTCCCGGCAGTGCTCTCTCCTGCGGTGTAGCTGCTGTCTCTGCTCCGTGACCCCCGCGCTGACCAGCCCCCAGGCGCTGACTCCGTGCACAACCCTTACGGGTTTGGGTCTCTGAATCCTCAGCTGCTTTTCCTCCCTTCCCCTTTCACCGTTTGCTTTCAGAGCTTAGAGGACCAAAGCTCCGCGCTGTCCTCTCACATCAGTTATTTTCTCCCTTTTACAGGCAGCACCGTCATCTGTGTCCCAAACTGTCACCCAACCGGTCGCACTGTTTTCCCTCCCCTCCAGTCGTCACTATGAACCATTTCCCTTTAATTACAAGCACTTTGAATAGGGGATCCTGGGGGTTCCCTCTGTGCTCTGGGTGAGGGGCTGTGCCCAGCGCCTAAGGGAAATCCAGCCCTGCTCCATCGCATCCACCGCTGGATTTTTCCGTGGTTACCAGGAAAATTCGTGTCTGTGCAGCTCTCTGCAGTGTTGCAACCATAGAGAGATTTAGCAATCTGCCTGCCCCGGGAGGGAATTGCTCACAGGGCTCAAGCAAAGGGTTGTCAAGTCACAGCAGGCGAATTGTGTGTGTGTGTGTTCGGCCCTTTTGTAAGGGAACTGATGCAAGTTTGTAATGTAATCCTCACTCCCACAGCTGTGACCTCTGGCAGTTTGTCCGTACCTGCTTGTTCTCCAACCCAGCCCCTGCTATTTTCCATTTAGAATCGTCCAGGTTGGAGGAGACTTCTGAGATCATTGAGTCCAACC
>NW_008692667.1:0-1354 GCF_000695815.1 Acanthisitta chloris | reverse complement strand
CTACTTCAGCTCAAACCAGCACAGTGGGAAAAAAATGCTCAGAAGAAATTCATCATTCCCATTGAAACGCCTTGGACAAATGACTCATGCCTTACAAGCCAACAAGCCAAACCCCAAGGCATTCACGCTGTTTATTCCTGGGCAGAGAACAGACCCGTGTACCAGCTCAGCATTGCATTCCCAATTCCCGAGCCAGCCTTGCACTCTCGGCCTTACCCAAACTTTCCACAATGACCCCAGCCCGGAGACGACAGCACAAAGAAGCAAAACCTCAGTGGCCTCCAGCACTTGGCCGAGCTCTCTCCCTCCCCAGTGCCCTTACCCCTCGTTGGCAACTGTGGAAGTTGATTTTATTTTTTACTATTTCCTCTTCAAGTAGCTCTCATATTTCAGAAGCTTTACTATATTTTTTATTTACATTAGTACAATGCCTATGTACTAGAACAAAATTATCCTGTTCTTTACATAGCCTGTTGCCTTGCTTAGTGTGAAAATTGATACATGAGGCTACCTATGTCTTGTCCTAATAGGCCCAGGACTGCTGTGTAGCACTGGTAAAACATCACACGCAGAGTTTTACTTTTTTCTTGGTCTACCTCATGTGGCTTTTTTTGCAGCTTAAAGTGTGTTTAATGGTCTGTGCATCTGCAATATTTCTTTCATTCCAAAGGTCTTGAAGAACCTAGAAATTGCATTCCTGTATCTAAAAGTATTAGTAGTAATAGCACAAGACTGTTTTCATATGTACATAAATCATGTAGTATTGAAATGAAATTGTCCTAAATCCATTAAATATTTTAGGAGCAACTAAAAGGAAAAAAAAGGAAAGTTGTTTGTTTCGGGTTTTTTTGTCCCCTGTAATAAATGGCTGTTGTGTTTTGGATGGTGGAGCATTGCACTGGTGCTGTATCTTAAATTTTAAAAGGCTTATATTTTTCTGCCTCTGAATTATTAAATACCCAAGGGAGTTTGTTTATTTTTTTAATGCAGTGGGAAGCAAGTTGTGGCCTTGCTGTTTCAATTAAGCCTGGTGACCTGTTGGTAGGCTCTGAATACATGTGTAAACCCCAGTTTTATATAGTTTCAGCTTCTGTGAATTTGAGAGCTTTATGAATGATTTCTTACAGAGCATGCTTAGCATGAAACTCAGGCTTGCATAAATGAGGGAATTCTTCATGCCATATTAAAGCTATCCAGATTCAATCTTTGTAGTAAAGTTTGTGTGATGAGACTGCTCCAAAAATACACAAACACAATAGAGAAATAGATATATAATACATGAACACAGTATATATGTATATGTATATCTATATATCTATATTGCTACATATCTATATATCTATATATCTATATA
>NW_008692666.1:15689-16967 GCF_000695815.1 Acanthisitta chloris | reverse complement strand
CGGGGGTGCCCAGGCTGCCAGCTGGGCAGGGTGAGACGTCGGGGACATGTCCTGTGCGAGGTCAGGCTGCACAAGGTGTGTGGGGCTGAGGTTTGGCGTGGGGCCCCTGCACTGTCACATGCCACTCGTGCCCTGCAGCGGCACCGGCTGAGCCAACGGGCAGCATGGGGAGGCTGAGAGTGTGGGGAATCTGCTGTGCTGTGGGAGAGGAGCTGCTGTGGGGTGTGGGAGCAAGTTGGGTTCTTGCAAAGTGTACCCCAGAACTCTCCCATCCCTCTGCTGATCCTTTCCTAAGACTTTAATGAAGGCATGGAAAGCTCCAGGAGAGCCGACGGCAGCACATGCTCCTCTCCACATCCTCTTCCTGCTGGAGTAACCCAGGTGCTCCACGGAGTAACTTACACCAGAGTTGGGGTGACACGGGACCAGTGTTCTGTGTTTGGCTTAATCCTCCTTCCATGGCATTGCCCTGCTCATGCCACTGTGCCCGTGGTGGTGCAGCTGCACCGTGTCCTTCTCCAAGAGGAGGCAGCTAAAATTTGTGGAGCAATTTGCATCCCCCCAGGTGTGCAGCTCCTCACCCAGTGCTGAGACCTGTGTAAACGTGGGTCTCCCCCAGCTCCTGGCAGTGGCAACCCCTCAGTATCTCTCCTGCAGTGGGGCACACTCTGCTTCTGCCTGTGCTGATGGTACCAGCGAGTCAGCAGCAGCAGCAGCAAAAAGTTGATCCATGCATCAAACTGCTTCCCGTAGTGATGCTCAACCAGTTCTGTGGGCGTGGAGGCTTCCCCTGTCCCTTCACTTGGCTTTTCCTCGCGCTCAAAAGAAACTTCAGGCCTTCCCGAGAGGGTTTGTAACCTGCTGAGGAGAGAAAGTGCCTTCTCATCGGCGGCGGTGCTGCTGGGCTGAGCCTGTCTCTTCCCGGCGTGCAGCCTGGCAGCTGCTGGAATTGCCTGCAGCCGCATCGCTCCGCACCGCGCGTCCCCCGGTCCCTCCAGAGGGTGAGGGTCGCTTAGAGGGAAGGCAAAACATCAGCCTTTCTCCGGGCAGGGCGCTCTGAAGTTATGCCACTCATTTAAGGTATAACGAAGCTTTTTGCTGAGCTCCCTCCCCAGCTGTTCCTGCAGGGCAGGGCAGGCTGCAGGTGGTCCCTGTCTCGGGGAGGGGGCAGGTATGATCTTTTCTCTGCTGAGCAGTGCCAAGGCCGTGGTGACTGGAAGTTTGGGGTCAAAATTGGCTCTTGGCCACTCTGGGTGCTGCGGTTGGAGATATGGGAAC
>NW_008692666.1:15346-15645 GCF_000695815.1 Acanthisitta chloris | reverse complement strand
ATCTCTCTGTGAGCTGCTTGGGAAGGAGGGGGATGTGTCACTTGTCCCTTTCGTGTGTTTTGCTTCATGTAGTGATTTGTGTGAGGCTCTGCGTTGGGATTCACGGGGAGGGGCTGCAGACAGCTCTCCTGCTTAGCCCAGGACCAGCACCTGGTGCGTGGGGATGAGCAGTTTCACACCGTGGATGTTGCACTGAGGCTGTGGTAGTTCAGGTCCCTTGTGCCGTCCCCTCCTGAGCTGGTGGGGACAGCCAGGGTGGGCTCGCTGGGGCTGGTGGGGACAGCCAGGGTGGGCTCGCG
>NW_008692666.1:237-15259 GCF_000695815.1 Acanthisitta chloris | reverse complement strand
GGGTCTTTATGTTGCAGGGCTGAGCATCCCAGCCTGAGCTTTTCCTCCTGATTCACCCTGGAGACAGCAGCAGGTTTCCCCCGGCAGCGGCCGAGTTCAGGGGGCACATCTGCTCCCCTGCCAGGCCCACAATAGATCTCCCCACTTCATTAAGTCTTAATTAGGTAAATGCACCGGGACCATGTGCGAGGCCATCGCCGGGGGATGAGGATCGTGCACGGAGCCGGGTACCAGGGATGCTGACTCCCATCCCGCCTGCCTCAGGGGTGCCAACGGGGTTTTTCCAGCTGGGAGCAGAATGTGGGATGAGTTCAGCCCCTCGTATTGTTTTCCCAGAGGATGTGTGCGCAGTGATAAGCGCTTCAGCCCTCTGGCATGGCCCAACTGGCACAAAAGCCAAGGATTAGTAAAGCCATGGAAGGGATCCCTCACCGCTGGGCACAGCCGCGGTAAAGCCTCACTGTAGACACAAAGGAGACAGTGCAGCTGGTCCAGGGCATGGAATGCCTGGGCAGGATGGGCTGGAGAACAAACCCGGACCCTGGGAAGATGATTAATCACGTAACAATGAGGCGTAAAATGAAAGGCAGTGGCTGGTGCACTGGGAAGGGCGCCGGGAAGGAGGCTGTTGCACAAGCCCTGCTGCCTTTGCTGGGTACAGGCAGTGCTGGCAGGGCAGTGTGGTGCCAGCTGGCTCCAGCACCGGGCACGGCTTCCCCGACAATGGCAGAGCGGCGCTTTACATAATCTGGGACTTGCAAAACAAGCTGGAAGGTCTGGAAAATCCTCCTGCTATTGTTCGTGCTCAAAGTTTGCTAAATTTCCTGGTTTGATCTGCTGGGCTGGGTTTTGTTTTGGGACCGCAGTGGGGGAAAATGCACTTTGCACAGAGGGAAGAAAAGGGCGTTTGTGGTATTTTATCCACGCCTGCTCCTGAGATGAAACTATTTTCTGTGGTTCACAAGAGGTTCTGAGCAGCTGCTCACAGCTTTGTAGGGCTGTGAGGACTCTCCGTCGATCCAATTAGTATGGTTTGTGTCTGGTCCCCTCCTGATGCCCCCCGAGAAAATCCTCAGCTACCAGACGAGCAGGACAGGGCACTGTGGGCAGAGCTCATGCAGGCACCATCTGGGCTCCCAGCCTGGGGGGCTGTGCTGGGACAGAAATGCTGGGTCAGGATGGCTTTGTGCTGTCTGAGCCCCCTTGAGTCAGACCCTGTGGCACTGGGAAGGCTGCAAAGCTGCTGCTCGCTGGCAGAGTTTAGGAAAAGAGGCTGGAAGGGAGCTTGGGGCATCTTGTTCTGCTGTGTCTGCCAGGCTGGAGGTGAATTCCTGCAGCCTGGTGGTTTTGGGGGCAGATGGGAACCTCCCCAGGAGCCACTCCAGCCCCATCCCAGCCTGTGGGCAACCTCAGGCTCAATGACAGTGTTTTCTGACTCCTGGCAAGTGTATTAGGGTGTAGGGCCTGCCCTTCCTCCTCCCTTTGCTCATCTTAAAGCTCTTTGCCAACACGAAGCCACTGTGTGCTGTTCAATTAAATGAATGAATCCTGTTACAATGCTCTCTGCTCCTGTTCCTGCCGTTCCTGGGGACTCCTGGTTTGGTAGCAAGGAATGAGGTGAAGTTCTTGCTGGTTGATTTAACATGAGGCAAGTTTTGGCACCCTGGTAAGCAGCAAAAGAGGAGGAGGAGCCCCAGCCCCATGGTACAAATACATCCTCTTATTAGAGGCAGCTTCCAGCTCCGTTCATGTAGGTAATTACATGTGGCCACAGTTGACCTGAGCTGGATTTAAGGAGGGAGTGTGCTCAGAGTCTTCGGAGTTGACCGCGGTGGCATTACAGGATCTTGTAGGTGTTGCAAACAAGACAGTGCAGGGCAGTGATGGGGAAGATCTGAGCTGGCTCCCAGCCTGGAGAATTCTCCTTGAATGCTCTCCTTGGTGTGGGGGAGTTGGGCTGGGCTGATGCTTTGGAGCATCACCATAGCCAGGGTGTTAAGGCAGCTGATGTGTCACAGTGTGTCATGCTGTATGTGACCTCTGCGGAGCTGATCCCTCCGATTGCTGCAGAGGTTTAGGTGCTCACCGGAGGGCACCAGCCTTTAAGGACTAGTATTTCTACATCTGCTGTCCAAAAAACCTTTGGAGATAGGGTAAGCTCTTTGTGGGCACTTAAGAACTTGAGGAACTCTTTCTCTGTGTGGGACAGGACAGCACCGAGTCACCTCCCTGCCCCTGGGTGAACTCGAACGCTGAGCGTAGGAGTGAGGGAGGGCAGATGTTAGCCCAGCCCTGAGCCACGTTGAGCTGTAACGTGACCTTGTGTTGATGTTGTGCTGGAGGTGTCTGACGTGGAGGTGAACCTCTCCCGTATGGCTGGGATCAGCCTTGGCCAATCCCTGGCCGTGGGGAGGTTCAGCACGGGCTGGCAGATGGGGTCAGCGCTGCTCGGGGATTTCCTCGGGTGCACAGCGGAGGCTTTTAATAGCAAACGCGGTCATCTGCATCATCTCCTGGCCTGAAACCTGGCCCTGAGCATCCCATGGGGCAGCTGGGATGTGGCTGAGCAAGATATCCACTCCTCTTGGAATTTGGTCTGTGGTTTCGAGTAAAAATCAAATAAGACTCGAAGCTGTCGCTGGTGGGTTTGGGGTGCAGCTACTCGCTGGAGAAGCCCTGACTTTGTTGGGAAGGGCACTTGGCCCCATCCTGGCATGCTGTGCTGATGGATCCTGTGCCTCAGCCAGGTGCCAAAGCTTCAGCCTTCTAGGAAAGGCAGCAGGGGCTGGTGTGGGTTTCCCTCTCTGCCCTCTGGTGTGAGCAGTGGTCAGAGGTGTTGGGGCAGCGTCTGGAGTCGCAGATGGCTCATGTTGGGGTGGCAGCACTTCTTGCTTCAGCCGAGCTGTCTTTCAGTGGAAACACACAAGATATCCAAGCACAGAATTGATCCATGCTGCTGGCCAGGCTTGGTCCTGCTGCTGCTGCTTTTTCGCCTGCTGTAGCAGGAGGTGAATGTGTTTTCAGCAGCTGCCTGGCTCTGGCAGTTTGCATCCAAACTGCCTTCATCCTGCTCAGCTCCCTGGCCCCTGTCCTGGTCCGTATGAGGCTGTTATCGGAGCTCAGCAAACCGTGATGATCACATCCAAGCACTGGACCCTGAACCACCTGGCAGTGCTGGGCTGGATGAAGAAGCTCATTTGCACAGGGTGGTTAATTCTCTGTATGTTTTAATCTCCGTGACCATCTGTGTTCATGCCTGGGCTGGGGAGATGGGAGCTCTTGGGATTTATTCCAGGAGGTGAACATGGAGAAGTCTGCTTATTCTGTGCCTGCTGAAAACTGCCCTGGGTCAGAGCAGGACTGCCTCATTAGCTCTGGGAACAGTTGTTCCTGCTTCTTCAGGCAAGGATGCCTCAAAGACATGTCAGCTCTATCCTGGAGGCACATCCTGAGGAGCTGCAGGGAGGAGACAGGGCAAAGGCACTTGCCAAAAATGGGAAGCTCTGAGAATGCTTTCTAGTATCCAGTCCAAAATGTGGAGGGTCTGTGATAGGCCTGGCTGGCACCCTGGAGTGGTAAGGTCTCAAGGAAGGCTGTGTTGGTCCGGGGAGGGATAGCATGCTAAAGCATCTCCTGGCCACTCCAAAAGCCCCAGGTTGTGAAGGCCTCTGGGTGTGACCTGCCCCACTGCAGTCCCTGCCCTGGTGAACTGCTTGATTTGAGCCTCAGAAACTGCTGCTCAGACTGGGGTGCTCACATGCAGCACCAAAATTGGGAAACCAGTACCAGGTGGGCTTCAGTAGGACCTCCAGAGAGAGCTGTGCAGGCTGATGTGGACAGACAAGCTTTTTTGCAAGCAACATCTGAATTCTTCCTCATCTTGACTCCTCACATTTGAAGTCTGAGACTCTGCAGCCTGTTCAGAGTTCCGGCCAGGATCCTGCTGGCCACAGGCTCTGCAGGTGCCACAGGCAGAGATGGCACTGGCTGCAGGCAGCGTTGAGGAACACCTGTCCCGTGGGGCAGCGTGGCCCACTGAGGCTGTTGCTGGCATCCAAACCCAGAGGGAACAATCCCTGCCCTGTAATTAACCTCTTTGCTCCTGTTCACCACACTAATGAGTCTCAGGGATGTGCTTCTCGCAGCTGCTCTGGATTCTCTGTGTGGCTCTGAAGCTAGAGGTGACTTTCCAAGAGAGCTCCCTGCAATGGGCAACCCCAGATCTCCATCCCTGTCCCATTGGGGTGAGGTGCATGGACTAGGGACCTCTGGCTATGAAGGCCTTTCCTTGAGTGCACCCTAGAAGCTGTAGATCCCTCTGCCATCATACATCCAGCTCCTCAGTGAGGAGAATCCTTCCTCCTGTTCATGTTGGCCAGGCTGAGCAAGATGGAGATGTTTTGCCAGGAGGGACTGAAGCTATTTCTGTTGCTCTTTGCCTGCATCTAGGCTCTTGACATCAGTGGATAATAACACTTCAGTAACCAGTGCTCCAGCTAAGTCCTCTGCTGGGTCAGCAGTCTGGAGTTTCAGTCTGAATAGAGATGATGGCACCAGGACTGTTGGCATCTGTGCATCCCAAAGGATGGGTGTGGGCTTATATCCATCTCTCCACCTGGTCTAATGGAAGGTGTCCCAGGTTGGAATGAGATGATCATTAAGGTGATCAAGGTCAGCAACAAGATGATCATAACCCAACCCATTCCATGATTCTGTGATTCTCTGCCGTGGCAGGGTGGCTGTTGGGGAGTTGAGTGCTGGACTGTGTGCTCATGTCAAGCAGGTCCCTGGACCCTCAGTGGGGCTGTGGCATGGGTTGAGGATCTGTCTGGATTTCGGGCCGTGGCGTGTGCCCGCCGGAGCACACAGCCAGCCTGGCTGCTGCTGGGAGCACCACTGCTCTCTTGAATCTCGTCATTTAGTTAATGATCCTTTTGTTGAGAGGATTAGGGTTTAGAGGCCTCTGGCAGAGTGTTAATTAAATTAACTCTCTGGGCATTTTGTGGAGGTTTTGAAGCCCACTAGAGGGCTCAGTTGGAGCCCTGCGAGCTGCGCTGGGCTGTGTCCATCCCTCCTGAAGTTTGCACGAGAAGTTACATAAGGTCAGAGGAGCTGGACGGCTGCAGAAGCTCACGGGGCTAGTCTGCAGCCTCCACACTGTGCTTGCTGCTCCTCCAGCTCTGCTCAGAGCTCAGCAGTGCCTGCCCTGTGCCTTGCTGCCCTGGCACCGCAGGCTCTACTCAACGCAGGTTCTACTCAACAGGGGCTCTACTCACTGGAGGATCTACTCAACGCAGGCTCTACTCCCTGGAGGTTGGCAGGCACAGGGCTCCTGCGTCACCACTCACTGTATTATCAGTTAGGTAATACTGGGCTGATGTTTTGGGGTGGTTTTTTTTGCTCCTTCCCCACTTGGTGTTTACTTTTCTAAGAAGTGGCTGAACGTGAACGTCCGGTTCCACCTTCAGTTCTGGGAAGAGTCAGACGCTGCAGTTTGCTCATGTGGATACAAGTGTGAGCACTTGGCTTTGTGGCTTGAGGGGTTTTTGGTTTTTTTTTTTTTGGTGGGTTGTGTGGGGTTTTTCGTGTTTAGCTGGAACTGTTTATTAACCAGTGTCTCTTCTCCTTTCTCCTCTGCACGCTACCCCGGGATGGATTTTGGTGCCTCCCCTCCATGGCTGGCCTGGCTGTCTCATCTCTTGGTAAGTACCTGCTGTATTAGATAAGTGGGAGGAATAGCTGAAATGAGTTGTTTGGACTTAAATAATCGACTGCCCTGTTTATTCTGCCTTAAACTCTGTAGCATTGGTTGTTATCAAACAGCAGGATTTATGGTGTGTGTCTGTGTGTGTGTCTGTGTGTGAAGATTTTGGGTCTTGAGAAGCACTATTCACCTGGAAATTGCTGGTTTACAACATGAAGAAACCCCTAGGAGTATTTTTTTCCTGCCAGCCTGGGCTGCAGAGCACTGATCCAGTGATAAAAACTTATTAAGTGACAGCAAGTGGAAGTGAAAATGGTTTGGGGAGTGGGAAGCAATGGTCCCTGTTCCTCCCCAGGTGCCTCCTGACAGCTGTTGGTGGCAGGGCAGTGCTGTGGTTGTGTAAGGCTCTTGGGGGCTGGAGCACAGCACTGGGCCAGCTTCCCCTTTGCAACCAGCCCCCAGATGTGTGGGGCTTGGCAGGGCATGGAGAGGAGCCTGAGGCTCTTCTGGCAGGAGAGGAGGGGAAATGCGTGTCGAGCTTGGAGAAGTGCGTCAGGCACTGCTGTTTTCAGCTGGTGTTCACTGAGATCCTGCTTTGCATGGGGGAGAATCACCCTGCTGGGGTGGATTCTGGTGGTTTCCCTCTGGAGGTTTGGTGCCTGCCCTGAACCTGGCTGTGAGGTGTGTTAAAGCCTCTCAGGATAAGGTGTGTGTGCTCAAGGTGGAGGAAAGGAAAGGTCTGTGCTTGCTGACTGGTTCTCTGGATGCAGTGGTGCCTTTGCATCGAGATTGCTGTCTCTAGAAACTTCAGGAGTTTTGAATTTACTTTTTCTAAAAATTCTAAGTATCCTCCTGCTAAGCTTTCCTCTTTCCTGTGCATCACTCTCTTCCCTAGTAATAGCCTCTCCTATCCCAGTAATGGAAAGGATTGAGCGTATTTAGAGTAGTTCTGCTCCATGTCTGAGCATTCCATGTGCTGCCAGTCACTGGTGGAAGACTTGAAGGGAATCAGAGGAAGGTGATGGGAACAGATTGCTTTATTCTTAAACTCAACACCATTATACGATGCCTCACGGGAGGGCAGGAGAGATGAATCAAATCCAAGCACAGACCTGTTGTTCTCACCCAGAAGGGAGTGAAGCACTATATTTGGAAGCTGAGCAGCTCCTCCTGATCTGAATGAGCTGTTCTTTGCTATGAAATCTCTCAAAGCAGGATCATTAATTAACTGGAGAACATGCCTCCATCAGAGGTGCTGAGCTCCAACCCCACCAAACACCCAGGAGTCATTTGAATGCAGAATGAGACTCCTCCGCACGGAAAGTGCCGTGGAAGCAGCACAGGCTGCAGGGAGCTGGCTCAGAGCTTGGATGTGGAGCAAAGTGCAAGTGCTCACTCGTGTGACACTCAGAATGAGTGAGCAAGAGGCAAATCTCCAGCAGTGCAGTGGCTGTAGCTGCCTGGAGCAGGTCACAAGGTTTTCCTCCTTGGTGCTTGAGCAGAGCCTCAGGTTATCACTGTGTGACAAGTCTCTGCTCAGTGTGAATATCTTCCTTGGGGAAAGCTGATAACCTGGACAATCCCTGCTTTGCTCTTCCCACAGAGCCTCACTGTGAATTTTATCTGCTGTCTCCTTGTACCGCAGCAGGGGAGAGAGCTGCATATTGGTGGTCCTGCTTGCTATAAGCTTTGGGGGTTGACCCTGATACAATATGCCATTTGCTGCTTGCTGAATAATCTTGGTCAGCAAACAACAAAGCCAAGTTGTACCTTGTTAGTGATGGCACAGATAAAGGTGCTGTGGTACAGTTTCACCAGCTCAGGGACAGCCCTGACCTTCAGCCAGCAGAGAAAACAGCAGGCTCAGATTGCCTCTCCATCTTTAAGCCTGGCTTATCTCATAGGTAAACATAAAATGCATAGAAGCTGTAGTAAGAGAATCCCCTCTCCTGCCCTGATAAGCATTGGGCATCAGTGCTGTAAGTAACACACCAGCAGCTTCCTTGGAGGGAAGCTGAGAGTAGCTGCAGGGCAGAAACTGTGAAGAAAAATGCTGAAGATGCAAGAGGAGCCTCTGTTGGGGATTTTTCTCTTGACCTTCAAGCTGAGATTCACATATGTTGCCATTATTTAAAGCCTGTCAAGAAATCTAAGGTGAGGTCATGGCTGAAAAAACATGCAGAGCTGTGTCTGTGGTGCTAAGTGCAGTGTGGCTGTGGCTGAGCTGTGTACATTGGCGATGCTGAGAGCCACATGTTGTGACCTTAAAAATCTTATCTGTCCATGAAATTGTTTCTTTCCATCCCTTAATTCCTGAGTCACCTGGAGAAGGACATAGCTTCATGGAGCTTGTTGTGTTGTGAACTCAAGTCTCCCCTTAATTCTTGTTTACACATAGCTCAAAGAGGAGAGTCTCCTGCTTTTCTATCTCTCAGTGAGATTTTCTGCTTTGAACCTCTCCTTTTGGTCAATAGAGGCTGAACATGTGCTCAGGTGTTTCCAGGTGGCCAAGAAGGCCAATGGTACCTGGATTGTACCAGCACTAGTGTGGCAGCAGGACCATAGCTTGTCCCCTGTGCTGGCACTGCTGAGGCATCTCCAGTCCTGGGACAGATCTGGGCTTCTCACAACAGAGACACTGAGGGGCTGGAGCATGTCCAGAGAAGGGAATGGAGCTGGGAAGGGTCTGGAGCACAGGGAGTGGCTGAAGAAGCTGGAGAACAGGAGGTTCAGGGGGGACCTTCTGCTCTCTACGACTCCCCGCCAGGAGGTGCAGACAGGTGGGGTCAGGCTCTGCTCCTGGGAAACAAGGGACAGGATGAGAGCCTCAAGTTGTGTCAGGGGAGGTTCAGGTTGGATATGAGGGAGAAAGTTATGTTGACTGGTTTCTTTAATATTTTGAGGTAGTTTTTTGTTGAGTCACCATCCCTGGAGAGATTTAAAAGCCATGTGGATGTGGCACTTGGGGACACAATTTAGTGGTGGCCTTGGCAGTGCTGGGGAATGGTTGCACTAGATCTCAGAGGGCTTTTCCAACCTGAATGAGGCAGGGTGGCAGCAGGGTATCTCTTTCACTTGTCCCACCCCCTCAGAAGAGACCATCAGACTCTGATGTGGTGTCAAGTTCTAGGGCTGGCTTAGCTCAGTGTTTTCCCTCTGGGGCTTTGTAAGTCAGTGAAACAGTTCTCATTGTGGTGTTCAGGACAGCAGTGCTGCCCCCTGAATTACCATCTAATTAAATGAAAGCAAAAACTCCAAAGCAAGGGAGCTTTCTGTTGCATAAGAAAAGCTGTTTTAGTTGACCTAAAAACCGACATTGAAAACCAGCCCAAACAGAGATGCTTTCCTCCCAGCTCCGTGGGCCCTGCAGAGCAGTTGCTACTGTTCTTGGAGAGCCATTCATGCTGTGGCAGCTGTGAGCCTGCTTCAAAACAGTCACTCCTTTGAGCCTTGCTTCCCTTTCGCTTGCTGCTTGGAGAAACCCTGCTGTGGAGACAAATAATTAGAAAGAAAAGGTGGCAGCTTAATGATTATTAGCTTTTCTGACGCAGGCTGCGGTGAATGCAGGGGGGAGATTGGCATCTCTGAGCTGCTGCTGCATCTCCTGCTCCAAGGTTTTACTGGGAGCACTGTTCGTGTGCAGCCTCAGAACCCACAGACCTGCAGAACCCACTGAGCTAACAGGGTTGTTATTTGTTTCAGTGATAAACCTTTTTCAGAGTGAAGGACTCTTGGCAGTTAGCAGTGCCAATGGCATCATGCTTCCTGCCCTCACCTCCCATCTCTCCATCCATACCCACAGCTTTCCTCAGCGGCTTCTTATTCCCCTCTCCTCCCCCAGTGCCTGAATTCTGTCTATAATTAAGAACCACTTTGAATTTTCTGTATAAAATGGACCTTAAATAAAGCCCCAAAACACCTTACTTTGAGCTCCAGAGAAACTGGCAGCAGTGGGATATTCTCCTTTGGGACTCTGTCCTATGGATATTAATCTTTTTGAAGCTGGTATCCATGACTGCCAGTCTCAAAGGTTAATATACCACATTTCAAGCAAGCTGAGGTCTTGGGTTTTTTTAATTTGTGATATGGAAATGTGTACCAATTAGTCATTGTGCACCTGCAGAAATGCCTCTCAGCACACTTCAGCTGTGCTGGGGTAGGTTCTGGGATCATCCGTAGGCAGGACTCAGGGTGACAAGTCTGATCCAGTTTAGTAGCTCAAGACAAGACCTGCAAGGTCCAAGGAGGTGTCAAGCAGTGCTGAACAAGGTGATGAAGAGCTTCAGCTCTTATCTGTGGGAGCAATGAGGGAGCCAGTGCTCTGGATAGAAATTGGACTTGTTCTCCATAGATTTATTGCTAGGCACACCTACTGCTAGTATCTACTTCTGACTTGCTCCTAGGTACACCTCCTGCTAGTAACTATCTCTGACTTACTGCTAAGTACACACCAGTCCCAAACAAACCCTGATCTTGAAACTGCCCTTCCCAGAACTGAAGAGCTCTGAGTATTTGGAAGCCAAGAGATGCTCTTTGCCCACGTTGAGAGTGTAACAGTATGGAGTCAAACCTCCTTCAGTGAATTCATGCCTTTCTGGGGAGAAGCTGCAGTTCAAAACTCACCTACTTGGTGTTATTAAATACTCCAGAGCCTCTCCTGGCTGTAGTTTGGCTTCTCCTCCATGCAAGGAGTAAATCAGCCCCTGTTTGACTTCTCGCCCATGCAAGGAGTGCATCAGCCCCGACATCCTTTGTTTGTGGTGTGGCTCCTCTGCCTCCCTGCCCGAGTGCTGGTCCCTAGGTGGCACTCACCGTTGGCTTTGGGTTCGTTTCAACAAAGGCTGCATAGCTGAGCTTGTCCCCCGCTGAAGGGACAGCTGCCTCCCTGCCCAAGCTGCCTGCTCCTCTTGGCTTAGGAGGCTGGAGAAGGGTTTGAGCCTCCTCCTGCTGCCCAAACGTGGGGGTTTCCAGCAGCATCTCCTGGAATTCCTTAGCGAGGGGCAGCGAGTTGGGTGCTCTCTGTGAGCATGTTCCTCTGGCTTTAGTTGTCTTTTCCCTCAGACTGCAAGGGAATGAAATCCTGGTAAATGCTTGGGAGGAGAGGGTGAGCTTGTGAGGTGGTGGAAGTGAGTGTTCCCTGGGATTGGTTGTGGCTCCTGCGTTGCCTTTTTCCATGGTTCAGTCTGTTTCTCGGGTTGTTTCTGGACCTTGGGCTTGTGCCACACTGATCCTGCCTTTCCCTGAGCCTGTATTCACAGCATCACCTGTAATCTGTTCTCCAGGATTTTTTAAGCTCTTCCTAGATCCTTTTACTCATGTGTTTAATACTCCATTCCCACACTTGAGGGTTAAAGTATTTCTCTGTCAATGCAGAAAGGTTCACGGTGTGAGAAGTAGATCCTGCAGGCTGCAGCTGACCTCCTCTAATCTGTGATGGTGCATCTTGGCAGGAATGTGCTTTACTCGCTGCTCTAAGCCCTGGAACAAAGCTGACTTTCCAGGGAGCTGTTCTTCCCTGCACTGGCACACAGCCTGGAGTGAGCTGAAGCTCCTTTTCATCTGTTTTATTCCTCTTTCTCCTTGGAGCTTGTCTGTGCTGCAAGACACCAACTGAAGTGAACACCAACTTCATGCAAGCTGATGAAACCCATGACAGGAGCTTTTTGCATCAATTAACCAAACTCTGGGTGGGATGGGAATTCCTGGGTGTACAGACTTAGTTCCCAGCCACCCCCTCTGCTTTCCCCATCTTCCCAAAGGAGATCCACATGAGCTAGTCCAGAAATGGCTCAAAAACTGGATTCTTCTGCCCATAGGAAAGAGCACGTGGGTTTAGTTTAGCACCAGTAGCCTTCAAAGGGCACAATTTACAGCCAGGAAAGGAAAACTCTCCAGTAGGAAACCACAGAGAAAAAGATGGGAGAAGCAGCTTGGATTTAGCAAAGCTTGAGGTGAACTACTATGATACCAAGTGTGATTCCAATACCCAAATCACTCATTTTCTTTAGCTTTGGAGTTTGCTGCTTGGCGCTTTAATAACTCACTCAACAATGACTCGATTGTTGGGTTTGGAGAGTGTTATCATGGGCTGGAGTAGATTTAATCTTTGGTTAAATACCTGATACAGGGCCAGGTGAGTGTAGATATTCCAGGTTCCTTCACTGTGCACATGTAAGTTGTAGCAAAGCTGTGCTGCATGTTCTAGTCCTTTGTGAAAATTCCTTGAGTTTGCAGTTCAGCCTGTCAGAGGCTTTTCCTGGCAGTGAATTCTGTGCTGGATTGAGGGGTGGGCACAGAAGAAATGCAGCATTAGCTGAGGTTCCCCTTCCTTCTAAGTGAATCATTTACCTGGAATGTCTCAGTTCTAGATCCCCATTTTACAGGAGCATGAAGCTTGTGAAGTTGAAGGGAGGTTTCTAGCCTCCTTGTCCTGGCCTTCTGCTTTCAGCCAGATCAGCACTGCTGATGGTGACAGCAAAGCTTGGAAGAGGAGCCAAGGGCAGAGGGCCAGGAGCTGGCAAAACTGAGCCACCTGCTCTCCTCCCACCTTGTTTGCTCTTGTGAAATGGCTGCTGCTGCGTTGGGGACTGTCACTTGCTCTCAAAGTGCATGGATGTGGCACAGAACCCGAATGTGCCTGTCCTATGTACATAACACAGCCCTGACTGGCTTATTTAGAGCAGCAGTGGATAAAGGATTCGGCTGACCAGCTTAATTTCTTTGTTTTCCTAGAACTTGGCGTAATCCTGAGTATTTCTCTTCACCTTAAATCCTGCTTGCTTTGGGGGAGGGAGCACTGACACCAGTGTGATGCACTAGTGCTTTGTTTGGATTGGGAATTCCTCACTGGAGAAGCTCCTCAGGGCAAGGAGAGCTTTATTGTTGTGCCAGTAATGCTTTGAGCATGGTGTTCCCGGGAATGGTGTAACTGGGAGAGCTCTGTTTGACAACAAATCCTACCAAGAGCACATCCCACAGGGACTCTTAAGCCCTGGAGGTGTTTAAGAAGTGTCTGGATCTGGCACTGGGGGATGTGGTTTAATGGATTAGGGGTTGCAGTGTTAGGTTGATGGTTGGACTTGATGATCTTAAAGGTCTCCTCCAACCTTGATGATTCTGTGACTTGTAGGGCACTGGATCACCTTACAAAGGGTTTGTTTCGTGAAGAACTTACTTGAGCTGGGTTTAATCTCCTGCCTGGATGCTCTTAGGATGCTTCAGTGTGTACTGCTGAGTGACTGCACATGAGCCAGCCAGAGAGCTGGGTTTGGCATCATTCTCCATGAACCAGTTGGTTTGCACTGACTTGAGTCCATCAGGATCTGAGCACTCCCAGTGGCCTTTCAGCTTGCAAGGAACAGCCTCTGCCTTACTGACCCCATGCCTAAAATGGATATAATTCCTCTCCTTATTCCTATATCCAGCAGCTGAATACCAAGAAATCCTGACTTACTGAAATAAAGTCTCTAATTGACTCCTATTAAGTGACTTAAACCAGCTGTAACTGGGAGAGTTCCTTAGATATTTGCAATCCAGGCTTGGCACAGGGCAAACTGTTCTTATGGGGAAGAATTTAAGACATTTCCATTTCAGAGGTCAGTCTGGGGCTGTGTAGGAAGGAAAAGGTTAGAAGCTAAGCCAGTGACTTACAGAAGTGTGGTGGTCATGGATGTATTTCCATGAGCACAAGAGTGGTGGGTTTGGCTTGTTTTCCTTTTATCCCCTTATTTTCTCTCCCTACAAAAGGATTGGATTGGTCTAGACTCAAATCCCCCTGACCCAGAAGAACATTTTCCAGGTGCTCTCATGGCACAGACCAAGTGCCTCTTCTCATACCTGATAACGCAACTTTTTAGTTTCTCCTCCATCAGCTTTGAAGCTTCTATTGGAGCTCTCAGCTGGTTTTGGGGGTCTGAGGAGGTGACAGCACTAGTGCTCCCTGTGGAGAAAAGCTTCACCTGGGAAATAATGGCTCAGAACACAGGAGCTGCTGCTCTCTGGGCTCAGCTGCTGGCAGATGGAGTTGGGGATCATCTGGTGATCTGAGCACGGTGGATGATGCTCTGTGGTGTTAAATCACCGCTCCGACGTGAAGTTTTCGTTGCCCTGGTCTCTCCCCCATGTAATCTGCAGTCAGTCACTGGTCAGGGTGTGTATGGGGTGGGATGAGGCTGTGTGGTTTTGTTTGGTTGTTTTTCTTAATTGTAAGAAGCTGTTGCCAAGCAAAAATTGTGGTTTCTGTGCTCTGTGGTTTTCTCCTCAAAGCCCTTTGGACTTGTGTTTCTCTCCTGACATTGTTTTCAGCCCACCCCTGGGTGAGCAATACCAAAAGCAGCAGTTGTGGTGGGTCAGCATCAAACATCTGAGGCTCCTCCAAGCACAGCCTGGGCTATTAAAATGTGTTAATTTAATGCTGTGGGGAACAAAGTCAGAGCTTCAGGGCATGTTTTGAGGGAACTGCCTATCCCTAGTGCAGAGGCAGTGACTTGCAGCAGCCAGACCTTTCCCAGCCTGTGTCTTTTAATCATATGTGCTCATCTGAGTCCAAAAAAACCACCAGATTGTCCAGATTTAAGGTGTCTTCCCTCTCATTACGGAGCTTTTTACAAGTGGTTTCAACACCAAGGCAAGGGGGAGCTGTCCCATTCTTTTGGGCAGAGCTGAGTGTCATAGGGATGTGAAGGAGAAGGAGTAAATAGCTGTGAGAAGCACGTTAATTTTTCTAGAAAATTTGGGGGGTTTAGCTCCCATTTAGCATGAGTGCATCAGCGTGTGAGTGGTCCTTGCTAGACCTGTACCAGCGAGGACTGAGCATGGGGATGGAGCAGAGTGTGCATCAGCCCCAGGGTATTATCTGCTGATGAAGAGGCAGGGCAGTTGCTCCTAATCCAAGCAGAATAGTGTGCTTGAGAGCTTAATTCTCTTTGGGAGACAAACGGAGATGCCTCAGTGCCAGGCGTCTTTGGGGGCTGTGTGAATATCAGAGGGGGATTTGGTCCTCCAGGCTGGAAGCTGGAAGCCTGTGGGAGCTGAGCACCGTTTCACTCTGAGGTGGGTAGCGAGGAGAGTTGGACAGCTCTGCTTGACAAAAAGAACTGACTATAATTTGGGTGTAGGTGAGGAAAAGCCACTCCAGGCTGTAGATGGAGAGTTCTGGGGCAAGGGCAGGTTGGGCTGGTTGGAGGGGCTGTGCTGGGCTCTTGGCAGGTTTCTTGGGGAGCAAATGCTTGAGACTTCAATGCCACTTTTTTGGCTTGTTATCCTACTGATGGAGGCAGTAGCTGTGCCATTCTGAATAGCATTATGCTTAAAAAGTGA
>NW_008692666.1:0-219 GCF_000695815.1 Acanthisitta chloris | reverse complement strand
TATGCTTAAAGAAATGGCATTATGCTTTAAAAAAATGAAGAAATAAAGAAACCCACCCTTCCATCATTCCCTCCTCCCCTTCCTCCATCCCCCTCGGGTCTCCCTTCAGAGCTGGGCCACAACTTTCTCTGGGAGACAGCGAACTGTGTTTCAAATCTAGGTCACGGCGGGAGGGATGGAGGGAGAGCAGCGCTGCCGCCGCGGTACGGGCGGGCTCAG
>NW_008692665.1:0-291 GCF_000695815.1 Acanthisitta chloris | reverse complement strand
AAGGTGAGAAATTTGGGGTCCCCCCAAAAAATTTGGGGTCCCTCCTAAAAATTTGGGGGGTTCTCCTCCATTTTGGCATCTCTTCCCCTCAATTTTGGGGTCTCTCCCTCAATTTTGGGGTCGCCCCCTCAAAATTTGGGGTCTCCCCCCCATTTTTCCTGATTTTCCATAGGGGATGGATGGAATTCGGGGGCTCAAGGGGCACAAGGGGGAGAAGGTGAGTGCGAACCCCCAAAAAAATATAAAAAAATTAAAATTTTGGGGGGTCTCATCCCCCCAGGGGCCCCCCAA
>NW_008692664.1:0-9753 GCF_000695815.1 Acanthisitta chloris | reverse complement strand
GGGAGAGCCCCAAACTCGCTGGAGGTCGTAGGAACCAGCAGGGAGTGAAGCTGATCCCGGGGAGGACAGAGCTGCTCCTGTGCCTGGGGTGGCAAGGGAAGGGATGGTTTTGCTAAGAGAAGTGTGTTCGTGCTAGAGACAGAAGGAAAAGTCCCTGCGAACAGCCCCGACGGGGAGCAGTGAGAGCCTCGGGCGTGCCCTGCCTGCCCCGAGTGTTTGGGGTTCTCCTTCTTCACCTGGGGCTTAGCTCCAGCTGCTGCACTTTGCTCTGCAGGTTTGGGTGCTGAAAGCAAGAGCTGTTATCTAAATTGGCCCAAGTTGTAAAAAGATGTAGAGGGGTCTGCACGCAGCTGGCTCTGTGTTTGTGGCATGCTTCTTACTCCTTTCACACGTGTTTCTACTCTGGGCACAGACCTTTTTCCTCTGTGAGTTTTCCTCAATTAGCTCCAGAAGTGATTGGAATATATTTGCAGAGTAAGGAGAGAAAACTTAGATTGTAGACTACAGAAGAAACAACTTTATAAGTTCTTCTTTTTTTTTGTAAGTTTTTTTTTTCCTACTTGCAAAAGAATTGCAAAGTTTGGTGCTGTAAAAGAGACCTTCAGAAACTGCTGCAGAGTTAATCTAAAGCAGAATGAGTTGGGAGGTGTGAAAACTGCTGCAGGGTTATTGTCGAACTGTGTTTGCACGATTAGCAAACAAAGCAGAGTGCAGTCGTGAATGGCAGAGTGGATTTGGAAGTGAAAGGGAATCCTGTAGCTGACAGGTGGCAGGAGGAGCTGCGCTCTTGTCTTGCTTGGTGACTCGGAGAAAGCTCTTGACTTTCATCAGAGCATCTGACACCTCAAAAAGTTTTGGTTTATTTCTGAATTCAAAGGTGGGTCACTCTTCAGTAACCTTCAGACACCACAGAAACTGCTTCATCTGTGTCCAGAATGGCTCGTGGCAATTGGCTTTTGTTTTAAGGTGTAAAGAACAGTAAATACAGCCTTTCAGTGAACTAGACAACTAGATTTTTTCCTTAGATTACATTTCATGAGGTAATATTTACCAAAATAGTTTAGTGCCTCCTTATCCTCTTAGGCAACTTTCACCTCGCTGATTCGTTTCTGGAGTGTTGATTTTTTTATTTTTTTTTAAAAATACTTTTAATTTAAAATCCATTGGAATTGCTCAGGGAGTGGGATTGGCTCCAGCTCTGTATGAATCCAGCTCAAACACTGGGGGATGGCTGTGCTTCTGGAGGAGATAATACAGAAATGCTCTTTACAAATAAGTCTGTTTCAAAGGATGAAAAAAATCATCTCAAGTCTATTTCATGTTCTTAGTCCTGCCATCAGCTTTCCTGCAATTGGATTTGCACACTTGCAGCACAGGCTGAGTTTTGTGCTGAGAAGAGATAACCACAGCACAGTGACAGTACAGGCACATGTGCTGCCAAGGAAACAAACAATTTGGTATTTCTTCTGGTTTGCTTAGTTTAGGCCTACTCAGAGCAACAACAGGTAGAGACTTGTGCCTGGAAATGCACCAAAATGCTCAAAGCTGTGTAATTTCAGCTTCCTCCTGAAGCAACTGTGCACTGAAGGTTTTGTCTCCTCTCTAAAGAAATAAATATATAAGAGGAAACATCCTGGATGTTTTTAAACCATTTCCACAAAGTTGATAATTAAACCCCATGTTGTTAATTACATAGAACTTCTCCCCTTCGTGGCTTTTGGCTGTTTGAGCATCAGCAGCTCTGACTCTCCAGATGAGAAACATTCAGCAAAGAGAGGGGGAAAAGGCAGAGAAATGTTTATAGGAAGGATACTCCAAACTGTTATTGTTGTGGAAAGGATGTTGAATGCTAAAGATAAACAAATAAACAAGCCCAGCAGCTGTGATATTTGCCAGAGGTATAATGTATGTTGGAACTCTGGCTACCAGGGGCTCTGTGTGTTCCACACCTTTGTATTTTGTTGTGAAATGGAGCAAGGAAGCTGGAAGGGTAATCAGTATGAAAATCATGGGCCTGTCTTCTCACTGATACTGAAACAGCAAAACCTTCACCCTGTCTGCTTTGCATACAGCAGAGGGCTGGAGTCTGGCTGAGACACACAACAGCACCAGTGTAATCCCCAAAATTTGGATGAAACCCCAAGTCTGGTTTGTTTTATTCACCTTTGCTGCAAGTTGGAGTATTTTACATTGCTGTTAAGTATACATGTGGCATGAAAGAAGTTGAAATATTATGCAGCAATCACAGCTGATGATAATTGTAGATCCAAAATAGCTTGTAAAATAATAATAATAAAAAAATTGTTGCCAGAAGCTGAAATTACAGAGCTGGTGACAGCTATTGTTCTCTGCTCTGAAACGGGTGGGCTGGGCTGGGTTGTGTATCTGAAAATCTGTTGCTGTCGTAGCAAAATGTGAGGTAATTTAATATGAAGCTATTTTTGTGTTTGTTATAGATCATTGAGAAGAAATTATAACCCAACATACTAAGACAGATTTTTTTTTTTCTTCTTTATGCAGGGGATTTGGGAAACAAGGATTCCAGTGCCAAGGTAAGCCACAACTGCTTTGTTGGCACATGTGTTGTTGCACCTCCTTTTGAAGGTACCCAAAACTTATCTGCAGCAAGAGGGAAACAAGCTTTGGAAAACTACCCATCTTTGCCTGTTTAAATTCTGAAGGAAGACAATTATTCCATTAAATAATTATCGATATTTTGATCATATGCATTGAACAGCCAGTTGTTCATTTGTAGTTGTTCATAGTGGAATAACGTAGAAAGTTGGTAGTTTTTTTTCAAATCTCATCATGGTAGATGTCATATCATCTGCATGATTGTAACTTTTCATGAAAATAATCCATGCAATTGAGCTTTTGCAGAGCCCATTTTTCACATCAGAAGCTCTTGTCTGTGTGGGCGTTTTGGAAAATGGATTCACTTTTCAGTCGTGGCTTCTTTCCATAACCCAAAGTCCCTGGGTTTCATTTTCATACAGTGCATGCTTAGCAGGACCTTTGCCTTGAGCTGCGTATTAGGACAAGCAGCATTTCCCTGTCTTATATAATACTCAATTACAAGAAAAATCCACCTGTACAAAATCACTGATTTAATCAAATCTGCGAACCCTGAGAAGTTGAAAGCTACTGTAGTGTAAGATAACTGTATGTGCTCTATTCTCAGTCTATTTTTGCCAAATTCTTGTCATTATTTAGCATTTAATCATAAAATAACCACACCCAACTATCACTATTTTTCTTTGTCATATGTTTAATTAGGATGAGGCTTTTTGTTGTCCCTTTCTCTTCCCCACCTCCTTCCCTGTCATTTCACCTGCAGCTGCACATTGTGTTCTCATTAGTTGGCCTTTTTGCTGTTTCTTTCCTGGCATTTTTAATGGGTATTTGCTAATGTCTTAGAGCATATCTGACTATCCTTCATGTTGCTTTTACTTAGCAGTTAGGGAAATTATGGATTCTGTGGTATTGTTGGTGAAGGTTGATGTGAGTTGATACTTCTGGAAATGAAACCTCTGAGTGAGTGGATGTTAGACTGATGTCTTGGAAAGATGTTGCAATCAATAGTTTTCTTGCTGCAAGTAGAAACCTGCAGGGGCACACACAGTGGCAGCATCACATGCCTGAGTGAGGGAAGCACACATCCATGATTTCACCATGGGCTTGTGTACAGCCTCCTCTGTGCCCAAAATGTTAGTTATCCTCCAGTTTTCTGCCACCCATCACATCCAGAGCTGTGCTGTAGATCCTCTGTGGTGCTCAGACAGGAATGGAATGGCATTTCCTCTGTGCCATCCAGTGGCTCTTGGGTCAGGAATTATTTAGCTACGTTTAAATTGTAGCTATCTCCCTTCATTTTTGCAGTTTGCAGAGTGTTGACTCTCCCCTGTCTGCCAGTTGTGCAGCTGAGGGCTCAGATTGGACAGGATCCACTGATCTGAGTAATGGTTTGGATCTGGCAGTTCATCTCCAGTGTTTGGGATTCTGGGACTGAATTCCTTCTTCCATCACAATTCCAGCTATCCAGGAATAGTTTTGCTGATGAGGGCTAATCTTTGTACAGCTAGCTAAGAGTTTGAATTCAGTCCTATTTTCCCTGCAAACACCATGCTTGAACACATCCAAGGGCAAACTCAGTAAAGCAGCTCCATTTGTTTTTAAATGCCCCAGAAGTGACACTTTTTAGGAATCTAAGTGTTCAAACCTGACTTTTGTCTGTATCAGAGCAAGATTCTGCAGTTTCTCATTAGAGGCTCTTGTATTCAGTGTTCTTACACAGTCAGAATCTAAGCAATATTCCGATATTATTTAGTTTACAGCAAGATGTTGGTGCACTGATAACTTTAATTATTGGATTTTTTAACCATCACTCATGAAATCTGCTTGTGATCAAAATCAGAGTTCATGTTCCTGGGATAATAGTCTCAAAAAATAAAACTTCCCTGGTAAAGTTTAGCTGCTGAAGCAATTTTTTGTCAGTTCAGCTTTCCAAAGTTTTTGTCTAAAAAGTCACCAGCAAAAGCTGGAAAGGCAAATTAATGATCAAAATGAGTGAGAACGTGAAGAATATAGGAGTGTGAAACTAGAAGGTAGGTTGCAGAAAAACCACCAAGTTTCCCTAATGAAGTGACTACAGAAAAGAATGAGCAAATATACTACTTTTTATATATTTTTTTGAAACTTCTTTTAAAAAAACATCACACAAAATACAGTTCTGGTTTTAAGGGATGCCCTAAAGGATTTTTTTATTTTGTAATTAATTATAAATTTTATTTAAATTAAAGCTTAATGCTGTACTGTAATGATCTAGTTTTGGATCCTTAATACCTTTTCTCATAGGGCTTGCCTTGAGCCTTGGAACATGTTTCAGTTGTATGTAATCACTTCTGCTTGGAACATGTTTTCAATTGTATGTAATCCCTTTTGTTTTCCTGTTGCAATTTCAGTGTTTCTGCTGAGCTTCAGCATCTCATGAAAACATTTAAATGAGTTCCTTGGAATTGGAGATAATTATTTTAATTTGCTGTGTTAAAGCTGTTTGCAATAAATTTTTTTCCACCTCATTATTTTTATGGGATCACTATGACTTTGCAGAACACAAGAAATTAAATTTTGGTCTGTTTTTAATGCCCTGAATGTGGCAGAGGATCAGGGGGCAATTGTGCTGTTACCACACAAATGCTCAGCAAGAGACACTCCACATCCTAAGCAGTTTATCTTCCTTAATGTGTGTTCTAATGTGGCTGCTGGAGGCACCAGCAAACAGCTACTCAGGATTGCTCCTGAGGTTTACAACCAGGAGTTGGGACTTGCTGCTTCATAGTGTGGCTGAAGAATCCTGTTGGAAATAAGTTTTTCAGAGAGAGGATTTGGGGTCATAAAGCAGTGAAAAATGTCTATCTCTGGCCACGTGTGAATGTGAAAATCAACTTGAAACAGTTCAGCTGGATTAAGTTTCTCCTCGGGATAGGATTGAGGAAGAATTTCTTTGTGGAGGGGTTTGTCAAGTGTTGGGATGTGCTGCCCAGGGAGGTGGTGGAGTCACCATCCCGGGAGGCATTTAGGGAATACTGGACGTGGCACTTAGCACTCTGGGCTGGTTGACAAGGAGGAGATCAGACACAGGTTGGACTCACTGATCTTGGAGGTCTTTTCCAGCCTTAAGGATTGTGATATATTTATTGCCTCCTGGTATTAGGAAGCATTTTGCTGTTTGATATTTGTATTTTCTAGAAACATGAACTGCTCTCAAACATTGTGCCTGTGAAACAGGACTTTGATTCTGCTGCTTTGTTTTTGCTGTTGGTTGTCTTAGTGGCAGAGCAAACATGCTGGTAGGATTCTTTTGGGGAGTTCTGGCTCTGTTGTGTTTTCTTACATTGTCAAGCTGGCCAGCAAGCTGTCTGTAATGCTGAAAGTTTCCTCTGATGTGCACCTGGAAATGCTGCAAGAGGCATGTGAAAAATGAAATCATTTAAACCTTTTCCAATCTGCCACAGTAGGAAAGTTCCTCTTTTTTAAGAAAGCAGAGTTTAATTTAAGCAAGCAATCAAGTTACATTTTGGCTTCATCGTTCTTTTGATGCAGTTATATACTCTGAGTATAACCCATATTTGTTTCTTTCTGTTTGATTTGTAAGATGTTTTTCTGGGGAAAGAGCTGAACAAATAGCAGCTCACTAAGATGTGAACATAGGTTGTGCATCATGTGTTTGTGTGTTCAGAGGTTGTTTTAAGTTCAGCACTGAAGGCTCAGCAAGTTCCTCAGGGCAAAAATATTTTTAGTTACAGTAATATGAAAGTGATCAACTCATGTGCCTGATTAAAGGTCTGTTGTTAATTCTTTCCTAAATGGTCAGAATTTGTAGTTACTAGTGGCAAGTTTTCCCTCTTTTCCATGCTTCCTGCAGGGTTCTCTCAAGTACAAAATTCTGTAGTTCAGCTTTGAAATATATTTGGCTGAAGGACGATAACGAGCTAAGGAAGAGTTTCACGTTTGTTTTCTAGTTTACATAAATAAAAATTAAGAAATCAATTAAAGCAGATCATTATGTTTCACTAATCTGTGCAACTATTGCTCTTTCCTCTGTTTTTTCCTCAATTAAGTTGCAAACAGTTTTTTAGCACTGACACATCAAACCAGCACTTCATTTCCTCTGCATCCTGTGTCTTTTACCCACTGCTTCTTGACCTCTCTCCTGCAACAGACCAAAGACCCCACTGATTCTACCTCTTTTTTAAATCATATATTTTCATTTTGACCTCTCTCCTGCAACAGACCAAAGATCCCACTGATTCTACCTCTCTTTTAAATCATATATTTTCATTAAAAAACATTATATTAAAGGTCTCTGTAGAGATGTGGCCAAGAAACTAATTTTTAATGCTCCATGGTATGAAAATTTGCACCAATGAAAACTCTGACACCTCCGACCTGGTTGTCATGTCCAGTTTTCATCACTCCTCAGTTCTCATACAATGCATTTATAGAGGAAGCAGCAAAATTAATTCATTTTTTGTGTGTGGATCAAGGCTTAGTTCTTGATTTTCCATCCTGATAGCTGCGTTTCCCCTACCAACAGTTTCTTGTTGATTTTACATCTTCATTTTCCTTTGTAAGCAAGAAAAACCTAAAAAAGAAACACCTATTGCAATGCTGTGTTGCTTCTCATAGAAGTAATTTCTGCCTTCCTTACTTGGAAATGTTATTGCCAAAGGGTGGACAAGACAGAGAGCAAGTTCCCCTTTCTATGCCAGAACTGCTTCTCGTGTACAATTACAATTTTTGTGGTAAGATGGGGTATTACAGACCACAGTTTGAACAATGTGGGTGTTTTTCTTTGTGCTCCTTAGAGTATTTATTAGTCATGTGCCACAGTTTACATTAACTCATGTTTCTGTAAGCCTGAGGTTGAGGAATTAATTCCATGAAGTCTGTTGATGCTTTCTATGTAGCTTAACAGTCAGCATGAAATCTTCTGAAATGGGAGCTTAGTATCTGTAAAGCAGCTGCCTCAGATGTTTTCATGTCTGTAACCTGGAGGTATCTGTTCAAAACTGGAACCCCCAGAGCAAAAACCAAGCAGATACCCCCCAAAAAAAACCACAACCCAAACTAAATAAAAACCAGCACCTGGGAGCAGGAATTGTATCTGCACACAGACACTTTGCACAATTCCTCTCACCAGCTTTGTCCTTTCTGTTGGCCTTTTGTCCTCAGCCTGATCTGTGGATCACTTCTCAAAGGGCACTAATTTTAATGGTCTGCTGCTAATTTGACATACAAGCAGATAAGATGCTTGTTGTTCGTTTGTGTTTTGGCAGCTTTTATTTATTTGTTCTTCCCCTCCTTGGCTGGCCTTACTTTTGCAAGGTCTGACCCATTTTAAGAGGAAATGTCATCCTGTTAATTGCTGATACCAGTGAAAGTTGAGATTCTCTTCCTATCCCTGCTGGTGAACTTCAAGAGATCTTTGAAAAATTGCCCATGTTTTCACTCAGTTTTTACCAAGAACAGCATTGAGATGGAGATGAAACTCCTGAGTCTTAATGAGTGCAGATACATCAGTGTCAGAAATGTGTTTCCCAGGTGACTCTGCTTTTGCACTGCTTTGGTCTGTGTTGCTGAGTGGTCTTGGAGCATGGAAAGTGGATTTTCTTTGGGTGATGGTGAACAGCAGCTTGTTTAATGCCCTCCAGGTGCCGAAGGGTGTTTGGCTCATGGATCACACTGCAGCTCCTCACACACAACCCTTGTAGTGATGCCCTGGCACAGGTTTCCCAAGGAGGTTGTGGACTCCCTAACCCTGGGAGTATGCAGGACCAGGCTGGATGGGGCTTGGAGCAACCTGGGCTAGTGGAAGGAGCTTGGAACTAGACCATCTTTCAGGTCCTTTTCAACCCAAACCATTCTGTGATCTTCAAGGTCTTTCCTTAAGCAGCTCTCTGATCCTGGATGCTCAATCCACAGTTCACTAAGTATATAATTCACACAGCACTGAACATGTAAAATAAATAAACATGCCATTGTACTTGTGTTTTTCTGGAACATTTCCTTGGTGATATTATGCTCATCAAAACTGGAACGTAATTAAATCTTATCTCACAGCAAAGATTTTTTTTTTCTTACATTGCATTTCAAGAGCAAAACCATCTTCACCCTTCCCACACTTGTAACATGTGAAGTTTTGTTTTGTTTACTCAGATCAGTTAGATATCCCAGCAGTGTGTTCCAGTTAAGAGAAACTGACTGTTCCAGTGCCCTGGATGTAATTCCGTGAAGCTCTTCAGCTTCTAATTAAACATGTGGGAGTGATAGCTCATCCTGAGTTGACAGATAAACCAGTTTGAGGCCTGGGCAAGAGAAAGTTTGGCATATTCTTTATTTTTCCCTTTGCCTTGTTGTAATAGTGCACATCAACTGCTGATAGGCAGCCACATATGGTGTTAATTTTCTAGGAGATTTTTGGGGATGTGAGTGATTTGTGCCATGAGCAAAATTTAATGAAATGTTGGAAAGTTGCAGAAAGATGGAAAAAGCCAAATTCCCCTGTTGGGATGCATTGATAATTTTTTCTTTTAAGTTGGCTTTTGTGGGCTGTTTCTCTTTAGGGTGAAAGGTAAAAATACTAAGTTATTTAAGAAATACTTTAGGCTCAGTTTCTGAGCTTTTATATCTGCAGTAGAAAGTCTGAGTAAAGGATTCTCTTGTGTATAATAATAGGAACTACCCTTTAAGTGTTTTTTAAATTCCTGTAGATTTGGAACATTATAATTCTGCCTCTTTCCAGCAGTGCTTGTTGAAGACTTGCAGGGCTGGGAGTGCTTGTTATCAGCTGTTAATTCTTCAATTGCAGCTATTTGTGAATAATGCCTTCCATAAATGTGATTCATAACTGCTGCCTCCCAAGTCAGGCAGCTGAACATGTGCATGTGTGTCTTTGGGGGGTTTCATTGTCATTTACTCTGATTTCTTAATGAGGATTTGATTTACATGAGGGGTTTTTTTGGTTCCTTTCAGCAGTTGCATAACTGAGACTGGGAGGTGCTGCACACACAAAGGTCTTTTTTACAGGGTCTCTTCTAGTGACTTTTAGTGAGATGTCTCTGCCCAGGGTAGAGGTTGGGACTAGATGATCTGTAAGGTCCATTCCAACCCCTAAATTCTATGATTCTATGACTTCATTTAGATTTTGGAAGAACGTGACTGTATGCATTAAAATCTTTATTTATATTTATA
>NW_008692663.1:0-9491 GCF_000695815.1 Acanthisitta chloris | reverse complement strand
TGAATTTGCCAGTAAGAATTTTGTGTTGTTGAAAGAATGGCTAGAATCCATGTGATGTGATATTTGCTGGGAGGTTTTTGCTAGTTGCTTGGTGGGTTACAAACATTCCTGGCCATTTCCCAATGATCCTGATTACATCAGTTTCCCCAGCATCCAGTTTCCTTTGTAAATGAAATGATAGTCTGCATTTTAGTGACTGGTTGGCACTCCTGTCATCTGGTTCTGGAAATTACTTTTCTAGAAATGGTGAAAAATGTTCTCATCTGTTATGTAGCAACCATAATTATTTAGACTGCAGGAAAACATACAACACACTGCCAAACTGGATGACAGTTATTTTTTTCATCCACTTGGCAACTACTCTTTCTTTGTGGAAATACTATGCAAAAAGCTGGGCAATGAAGAGTACAGCCCACTAGGTTTCACCTAATTCTAATAAATGTTGGGAGGGGGAGGGTTAATTAGAACGTGAGTAACATAGAGCTCAGTGCAAAACTGTGTGTTTAAATATATTTTTATTTTTTGGATTTAAAAAACTCTATTTTAAGGATCAAATGGTAGCAAAGACTTGTACTGAAACACAAGTTTTGGAAAGAAGATGATTTATTTTTCTGCTGTAGGATACTATCTCTCTCTGTCACAGCACCAGTTTTCAGGAGATGGATTTATGGCAAACTGGTTTATGACATTTCCCTGCCCCTTCTTGCTTTTCTCTTACATCCTACTCTGACTCCAGTCCTGTGGTGGAAAAACTACTTATTCTATTCCAGTAGATTAGAAACTTCCCTATGCATTCTTAGCTACATCCTTAGTAGGAAAATAAGTTCTCAAATTGAATATGATGTTCCCACTTGCTAAATTAATAGATGCCTTTCTGAAGTAATTAAATAAACAAATACACAGAAGTGTTATACGTGAATAATCAATAGGCACTAAGTTAGGTTACATTTCAACTTAAAGCTAATTAAATGGCTTGCAGTCAGTGTTCTTAGAATGGCATAACACTGGAGGAAAAGTTGTATTAATCATTCAGCAGTTACTTCTGTTATAAAGTAAATTTTTTTTCAATCTTTGTGCAATTGGTAAAACCATCTAAAAATTACAATCTTACTAAAAACATGAAGAGTTTATCTCATAAGGTAGTTCATAGAAACAGAATTTTTTATACTTTTTATTGAAAAAAATCCCCTTTTAACTAGACAAAGGTAAATAATTAATTCATTCAAAATAAAAGATTGATCAAAATCTTGTGATACCAGCTGAGAAAGAAGTCTATGCTAGTTTGTATAGCTGTGTTGAGCCACCTGTAATAACTTATTTATCTGTAGGTGGAGCATGACTAATCAATTTCTGGGATTTTAATTTTGGTTTAGGATGTAACTTAATTTTAGGGTTTCAATTAGTACAGTATCTAGGCAAGATAATGGGTTTCAGTGCTCAAGTCTATTGTTCCGTGGAAAATCTCTCATTGACTTCACCAGTATATACCTCTACCATTAACATTTCATATTCATCATAAAAGGAATAGTAGATTACACTGGCAGAAACACTGGACTCTGAACATGAGTGGTCTTACATGGTGTAGGTTCATTATGTTAGTGTCCATTAATCAAATGAGTGGTAAAAGTAATTATTATTGATATGAAATTGACACAGCCATCCACAACTCTGGGCAACATCTTCCAGTGTCTCAGCACCCTCACAGTAAAAAATTTCTTCCTTATATCTAAAATGAAGCTGCCCTTTTCAGTTTAAATCCACCACCCCTTGTCCTATCACTAATGTCTTTGTAAAATGTCCCCCTCCAGAGCTGGATGCAGTACTCCACCTAAGAGATCTCCTGAGAGTGGAGTAGAGAGGGGGAGAATCCCTGCCCTCGACCTCTTGGCCACTCCTCTTTTGATGCAGCCCAGGATATGATAGGTTTTCTGGGATGTGAGTGTGCACTGCCAGATCATGTCAAGCTTCTCATCTACCAGCACCCACAAGTATTTCACCTTAGAGACAGTCCTTCTCCTCTATTTTCTTCCCTAGCTGTATTTGTACTTGAATTGCCCTGACCCCTGTGTTGTTCCTTCAACAGATATTTGGGTGGTAGAAGTCCCATGTGAAGCCACAGCTTGTGAATGTGGGGCTGCTTCTATCTCTCTACAGTGTGCCACATACCCTCAGTTTTCCTGAACAGGTAGCCCATAATAGACCCCCACTGTGATGTCACCTGTCCCTGCACTCCATTTAATTCTGACCCTTAAGCTCTGGATCAGCTCCTCATCTATCCTCAGTCAGAGCTTCATGCACCCCAGGTGGTCTTTGATGTAGAGAGTGACAATTCCTCCTTGTGTCCCCTGCCTGTCCTTCCTAAAGAGTCTGTATACTTCTGTTTCAACACTCTAGACATAGGAGCCATTCATCTATGCCTCCATGATGTCAGTAAGGTCATAGTCCTGCGTGTGTGTACATGTTTTTAACTCCTCTTGTTTAGTCCCAGCCACTCAATTTTGTTGGTTTGTTGTTGGGGTTTTATATATATATATAATTTTTTTCTGTAAGCTTCTTTAGTTGGGTAAAGCAATTGCAATGTACTTCTCATGGTATTTATTCTACTTGCAAGCACTCAGCTTACAAATGTGAGGAGTAACTCATCCAAATCCCTGAGAAGGAAGGATGGTGCTCACAGTCTGTATTTTTGTAGCCAGATGGCTAAGGTTAAAAAAAATAACTGATTCTGCAGACCTATACTTCAGTTTTGTAACTGAGCCCTGTTCATAGCAATATCAAGCACAAATTTCTCCCCTAACAGCAGATCTAATGAAGCTTTTGAATGTTTCATATAGGTGTATTCTTAAGTACTAAAGTTTTCTCCCTGTGCAATGTCGTTGTCATTAGACTGTTCTTTACTTTCCACCCTCTGTGTGAAACATACCTTCTTGTAGTCCCTAAACAGGCCCCAGAAACTACTGGTCACTTCTGCATATCCAGCTATTTCAGTGCTGTCCCTCAGCTGTTTTCCTACTCTGTTCCCTTCCTTTCATGGCTTAACAAGTGCAGTTCCTTGATGTTCTTGATGTAAAGCTACTTTCCAATTACCTGGCCTGGTAAATACATCCTGCATGCTTACATACCTGCAGTCAAATGAATGAGGATTACAGATGAATTCACAATTTAGCTGTTCCCACACAGAAGCAATACAAAGATGTTTCTTTTTGGTTGTCAGCTTTCATTCAGCTTGTACAGGAATAATTGACTTTTGCCCTTTTTTCTTCTCTGCTACTGTGATTAGGTATTGGCTTCAAACATAGTAGGATAAATCTAGTAGACAAACACACATTCTTTAAGAATGTGTAAGCTATTTTGCATTAAAAACCTGGGGAGCAAATCTAACGATAAACATTTTTAGGGTCCTTGAACCTGATAGCCTCCATTTATTGATTTTTAATTGATCTGTCACTTAAAAACAACCACACCCTCTTTTTTGCAACTTCTTTTTATTTCTTTGAATCACAGTTAACAACTGTAGGACATTCAGTCTCTAAGCCAAAGCAATTCCATTTTCTCTTTAAAGAAAGACCAGCATAGTTATTGAATCAAACCCCATAATTCTGTTTTGTTTGGGTTTTTTTGGGGGGGATGGTGGTGTTGTTGTGGTTGTATTTGGGTGTGTTGTTTGGTTTTGTTTGGGGTTTTTTTTGTGTTTTGTTTGTTTGTGTTTGTGTTTGCTTGCTTGTTTGTTGCTTTTTATAAATTCAGTAACATATTGCTGATTTCCTTCAGCATTTTGCACAAAAAATCTGGTCTACTATGGGAACTCAGGACATAATTTATGTTCTATTTTTAATGTGATACTTAGACCTGTGCAACTTTCTATACTAGGAAGGTAATTTTTTCTTTATTAAAATGACTGCTGTAGTATGACCTACAGATTCTAGAAAAACACTGGTGTATATAATTTGTGAATCATTGGTGAATAGCAATATTGCTGATATACTGAGAATTTGTTTCTGAAATAGGTATTAATATACCTTTAAACTTTTAAAAACCTTATAATTATACACACACACCCTTTTTAATTGTTAGATGTAGCAGATTTATAGTATCACTCAAAGTAGTCAGATTTGAGCTATTTTGAACGATGAACAACATATGATGACTCATGAAACCCTAGCTACTGCTTCCTCCCATTTATTCAAAGTTGGTTTTTTCCTGCTGTTCTGAACAGGGGAAAAATGGTGGTGAGTAAAATTCTACTCCTCACAAGGTTATCTCATGAGCTCATAGAATCATAAAGGTCAAAATAGCACCTTGGTCTGTACATAGATAGCTACAGATCACCTTAAAGAACATCTGATTTAATTTAGTCATGGCTCTAATAATCAGCTGAAATGCCACATGCCACTTTTACATAGTTTTTTTTGCAATTTCCACATGTTGCTCCCTATACAGTAGTATATGTAGAAGGTTAACAAGGAGACTGGCGATCTCTGTAGACTCTAATTCAGAAGACTATTAAAATTTTATGAATATTTTCAAGAAGAAAAACCTGACTTCCTTGTTACTTGTTTCTTAGATGAGATCAGTATTGGTACTTATGCACAATATGACATCATCTTGCACAAAATGGCCTACATCTATACTATTAAATTCTTTTGCTTTGAACAGAGCTGCTGCAAACATATTGCCTGTTGCTAATGATTTTATGTTCATTTAAGTGTAATACCAGGCATCAGCTTTACATTGTACCCCTTCTTTCATAAATCATCATTTCACTCTCCTAAGAGCATAAAAAATATGTTTAAGTCAAACATCCTTCACTCCAAAGGTTTCCATCAGAAGAGATTGAAGAGGTGATATTGGCTCATCCAAAGGTCAGTAATAATTTCCCAAAGCTACTGTCATTTTAATTTCATAAGTAATGCCATATTCATTTTATAAAATTTGGAATATGGAGATCCCATAGTAATGTCAATGATATCTTCTTCCAACAGGTTTTCCATATTATGATCCCTCAGTCATCACATATTTCAAGATTGTTCTATTTTATTCCACTGGGCAAGTGTTGGAATCCATACCCAGACAAATGAATATATTTTTGTATTTTTTTTCTTTGTGGATAGGAGAAAATACTTTCAGTTTTGCCAGTTACTTACAAAGACACATAAATCACAGAATAGTTTAAGTTGGAAAGGATCTTTAAAGGTCACCTAGTCCACCCCACTGCCATAAACAGGGACATCTTTAGCTAGGTCAGTTTGCTCAGAACCCCTTCCAACCTGTCCATAAATGTTTTCAGGGATGGGACATGCATCATGTCTCTGGGCAACCTGTTCTTGTGCTTCACCATCCTCATTCTACATAAAATTTCTCCTTGTATCTAGTCTAAATCTACTCTCTTTTAGTTTAAAGTCCTTACCCCTTGTCCTATTGCAACAGGCCCTAATAAAAAAGTTTATCCTTAACCATTTTTAGCCTGTGCTGACTTCCCAACCACACTCAGGAATTTCTTGCAATCATGTTAATCAGAATGGACTACAGTCATACCATGGACCATTTTGGTACCTTCAAAACATAGAAACATTTGATTTCCTTTTCTTGGGAACAGTACCTAGGATTCTTTAATTTCCTAATGCAGATATGGTCTATACCAATGTTCAGTCAGGCTTTCCAGCTGCTGACCTCACCAACTAATCCTACATAAACTTTCAAAAAGAGCAGATTTTTCATCATGTCCTCCACGTCATACAGCTCTCTGACTTCATAATTTCTTTAATCTGAAGAAAGCTTTGTAAGGTTAACCTTCATAAATAATAAAGTATAAATGAACCTAGTGAGAAAAGTATAAAAAAGATTCCTCATAAGCCATACAGATGATATTTTGATCCTTTTATCCCTTTCTGGAGAGTTTTAGTGCTTTTAGAATTAAAGGTCCAAGGCACACTTCTCAACTGGGGATGCGAATTCATAGATCAGTATGGGTCTATACATTTAAAATGTCATTGTTGCTCTGATCCACTATTTTCAGTAAGGTTTTCAACAGACAGCCCCATAAATGGTGTTTGAAACAAAGGTTTCTAAACCATCTGTGGTATCAAACTGTTTTAGTGCAGCATTTTCAGCCTAGTTTCTTGGAGAAATGAGATGTATGCACCCATAATGTCTCTCCATCTGTATATTTGTAAACATCTAATAAGTTTAGAACCTGTTGGCCATTTCAGTTATTTTTTTCTGAGAGTTTTCAAGGTCTTTCTATTACTGTTAATCCAGTAAAAATGGATGACAAGCATTAGTGAAGAAAAAAACAGATGTAAATCTGGCATGTATTCCTTCCAGAATGAAGCAAACAGCTACCTAATCAATATACTTGCAGCTTTGAACCCAGCACATTTTTTCTATTAAATGTAGAGAAAAAGGGGAAGGAACCTAGGGCAAGGGAGAAAAGAGAGGGCTTTAAGGACACGACAGGGAACGGGGGAACTGGAGAAATGAATTATTTTAAAATATAGAACACTACCAAATAAAATTTGAATTTCATTATCTCTGCTTTTCTTGCAACAACTCTCTTAGCCATGTCATAATAATAGCATCAGCGGGTCAGAAAATGGTAATGACAAGAGAGAGGTGCTAATGCAAAGTTCATCGTTTAAGTGCCTTGAAATACACAAGGGTGAGAAAGTTTTCAAGCAGCTGACATTGCAGGGGCTGCTGGCAGGCAGTGTAGGTGCCAAAGACAGCACAGAAGGATTTATCTGAAGCAGATTTTTAAATGAAATGCAGGACGTCCATCACTGAAGCATAATATCTGGAGAGTGGCATCTATGAGTAATAGTTGTTTTTCCTGATTTCCAGGAGGTCCAAACTCAGCAAAAAAGCCTGGGAGCTCCTGCCTAACCCAGAGACAAAGTACAACAATTAAGATACTTGGACTCCTTTTTCTCTGAGGGGCAGCAACTTCAGGATGCCACTGCTTTCAAACTCCAATTTGAAAATGAAAAAGTGCAGCCTGACACAGCAACCTTGAAAGATTGCTGGCCCTCTGTTGTAGCATATATTTTGTATACAATGTAAACTAAAAGTTCCTTTTTCCCTTTTTTGAGTGGTTCTAATATTTCTAATATTTCTAATATTTCAGGAGGGACCATCCATTTCTTAACTTGCTGTTAGAGAATAGAGGGGAAAAGATAAACTTTTTTGAGGGGAAGAGAGGTTGAGTTTTTTCTCATGTAATTTTTTTCTGTTTGGGTTTGGTTTGGGGTTTTTTGTGTGTGTGTGGTTTTTGTGTGGGTTTCTTTTGGGTTTGGTTTTTTTTTGTTTGTTTGTTTTTTTGTTTTTGTTTTTGTTTTTTTTTTGTTTTGCTTATTTTATTTTTTTTTCCAGGCCACTGTTTTAATGAAAACCATTGAAATGGAATCTAAACCAGGCTCAGACCTTGATTCATCCTAAACTACCACTTGGTCTTATTAATTTTGCATAGTCGTACTCAAGAAACTTAAATAACTATCTGGCACCTTAGCTTTGAATCTTGTGGTAAGGAAAGTGAATAATAACATGAAATATACTACCCCTGCATATGCAAGAATTAAACCAGATAGTTAAATGAATAGACAGAGAGAATTATCACAAAAATAGTGAAGAAGGGAAGCTGTGAAAAATTATGTCTCTCCTCAAACAGTAGGCTTTATAGAAGGATGCACGTTATTTCTACTTCCCTTCCTTTTATACCTGAGTTTAGAAATTATTAGCAGAGATTTTATAGCAGTGGACATGTGCCAAAGTAATCACAGTTTTTATTTTTATAAGTGTAGATAAAATAAAAAAGCCTGTATTTATGTGGAAGATGCTCTCTTTGCAAGGAGCCATGTAAGTAATACATAAACATGCATCGACATATATATATATATATATATAGTAAATGTAGGCAGAATTTCCTTCCTCTGATCTGCATTGCAGATACCCTATCTACACTGGGAAGTCGTGCTGCATATTTGGTAGTCATTTTGCATACAAAGTAGCCTGACAGAGTTGCATTAATGTTCCACAATTTATATGATGAGGGTATTTTTTCCCAGATATCTAGAGTGACATATTTATAGTGACAGTTGTTTGCTTGTATAGAAACCCTGTTTTTAATGAATCATTCTTGTTCTCAGTATTTATTTATTCATTCATTTATTCTTTCATTCCTTACTAGTAACATTTAGAGGATATCGGGTGTTGTGACTTGGTTTGATCATAAAAACAAACCTCATTCATTCTGCTTCATTAAAAAAGGAAAAAAAAATCATTTTTTCCCTGCACTTCAATGATGACTTACTCTATATCTGAGTCTGAGGAATCATGACCTCATATTCTAATGCATCTTTTACCCCATTAACACTTTTCAAAGGTAAGAGAAAAAGTACAAAAATGAGATTTTTGTATCTGTGTGGTGTTGCTAATAAGGCATTATAATTTCATATAGAGATTAATTACATTACTGAAGATTAATTATCTTCATCTATATAGCAACACTTTAAATATCTAAAGGAATGATTACACATTATTATGTTCATGAACAAACAAGGATGTCTTAATGTCAATTGATTTCAGGGAAAATTAATGAATTAGTTAAACAGAAAGTATTTCAGTGGAATACTTTGTGGAATCCTTGTGTACAGCTAAAGATAATGATGCTTTTGACTTTGTATCAATTATAACAAATCTGATAGCAGGCAGAAGATTTGACATTTTTAATATTTTGATGTCTTCAAGAATCTCAAGGCAAATAATCCCTTTTCCTTCAATGTAAAATGCAACATAATCCAGTGCAACATAAAATGAAGGTCTCCATTTTAAGAGAGATTTATGATATTGGTTTGAATACTTATTATCTTCAAGTTACTTAGGAATATCTAGAAAGTCACAACTTATAATACAGAATGAATGTAGAAGTATCCATATTCCACATCTAATACAAAATTTTTTATTCATTTTGTAATTTTGGATCTAAAAAGAAAATATATTCTGAGAATCTAAGAACTGCAATTTTGACATGGATATCAGTCTTATCATTTACATGTACATCAATAAACATATTGCAATTATATCAACCATTGCCTGCCTGAAAATTGAAAATAGATTTTTCCTCTACTGAAGTATTTTGCATTGTGTTATGGTTTAGTTTGTTGGTTTGTTTGGGGTTTTTTTAATGTAAATTTTTTGACTGTGCACTGTGTCATTTCCTTGAGTTTTGATTTAGTATTTTGACATGAACCCGTCAACTTCTGTTGCCCATACTTTGTAGCTTGTTTGCTGCAAGAAGTTGCTCAATATAAATTTATAGTAGAAATTAATATTACAGCTTGACATACCTCTCCTTCACATAATGTTAGAAAAAAGTTATTTTATATGCTGTCTTTAATATAGAGTATCTCGAGAACTTTTTATGCTGAGAAAATACAATGTTAATAGGGGATATAGAAAGGAAAAAAAAATTTTCTCCATAACAAGGAAAGATGTTT
>NW_008692662.1:224-2998 GCF_000695815.1 Acanthisitta chloris | reverse complement strand
CCAGCGCCCAGATAAGAGCAGCATCGCTCCCCGGCACGCGGCGTGGGCAGCAGAGCCGCCGGGACCATGGCCACGGTGAACCACCGCGCCCTGACCTCCTGGGTGGGCATCGCCCGGCTCTTGGCCATCGTGCTGTCCTGCCTCGCCTTCAGCCTGGTGGCCTCCACCGGGGACTTCGGGGGGTCCTATGGGACATGGTGCATGTTCACTTGGTGCTTCTGCTTCAGCGTGACACTACTGGTGCTGCTGGTGGAGCTGCTGGAGCTCTACCCCATGCTGCCTCTCTCCTGGGACGATTTCACCTCGGCTTTCTCCATGCTGGCGGCACTGATGGTCTTCACCTCCTCAGTGGTCTTCCCTGCCACCTTCATCAACAGCCCCTGCAACACCAGCTACTGTGCCCGGCAGGCCGTGGCCACCACTGCCTCCTGCCTCTGCTTCCTCGCCTACGCTGTCGAGGTGGGACTCACCCGTGCCAAGCCAGGGGACATCAGCAGCTTCCTCTCCACTGTGCCTGGGCTCCTCAAGGTCTTCGAAGCCTACGTGGCTTGTCTTATCTTTTCCTTGCTGGATGAATACGGTAAGGAGCCTGGCCTGATGTGGTGTGTGGCTGTCTACTCCATCTGCTTCATCTTCACCTTCCTCATCATAATCTTCACCATTGGCCGGTGCCTCACCTACATTCCCTGCTCACTGGAGAAGGTGCTGGTGGGGTACAACTTCCTGGCCTTGATTATGTATATCACCGCCACCGTCATCTGGCCCCTCTACAGCTTCAGGGGACGGGGCCGCCCCCAAAACTGTGGCAGGAGCTGCTCATGGGACAGGCACCTGGGGGTCACCTTCCTCACCATCTTCAACCTCATTGCCTACCTGGTGGACCTGGTCTACTCCACCAGGATGGTCTTTATCAGGACACCTCCCTAAGGGCTCTGGTTGGGTCGGGGCGGTGGGACATGGCTGGGGGCTGGTTCTGGCGTGGGCTGCTGGTGGAGCTGAGGAAGGGGCTGGATGCCTCGGAAAGCTCCTTCTCCCTGCGCCGGAGCAGAGAGCCATGGGGCACTCCCAGGGGTGTGCTCAGCCTGGGGCCCCGTGGCCTGCACAGAGAAGGGGCTGGGGGGGCCATAGGGGGCTTCCAAAACCCTGGAACTTGGGGAGGTCTTTGGGATTAAATGGAGTCATTTTTCACTTGTTTCTGCCTCCTCTTTCTTCCCCTTCGTGACTTTCTGTGGGATCCACCAGGGCAGCACAGGGGTGAGAAACTGGGGCTCACTGGCAGCACTCAGGGCCACGGGTGACTCTGGGGGGCACTGGCAGCAGTATGGGGGGCACCGGGCTTCAGCAAACCCTCTTTCTCCTCCTTGTTGCCTCGGCACCGGAGTGAAGCAGGGCATGACCAGGAAAAGCCCAGCCCGGATGCCTTTTCCTTGGCACCTGCACGGGGCCCTGCCAAACAGGTTCAGGAGGAATGCAGCTGCTGGGGGGGCTGAGAGCCTGCCAGGTCCTCCTCAGCACCACTGTCAGCCCTTGGGAGCCCTGCTGGGCTTGGCCCCAGCCCTGCAGGCAGGAGCCCTGTGCCTGCTCTTTGCCCTTTGGGGGCTGCTGTGGGGGCACAGTGCAGGTGTGCTGGGGAAAAACTGGGAGTGGGGTGGGGAGCTGCCACCCAGTATCACCAGCGCTGGGGGTGCTGGCACATGCCACAGGAAGGATGGTGGCACTGCATGCAGCCCGTGCACAGGAGGAAGGCAGCAGTGCAGTGCAGGCAGGGGAAGGTGTGCCCACAGGCAGGGAAGGTGTGCCCACAGGCAGGGAAGGTGTGCCCACAGGCAGAGCTCCTGGGACTGTGGTCCCGGATGTGGGATGGGTGCCCATGGGGCACGCTGGCAGGTTTTGGAGCAACTCTCTCCATGCTGTTGCAGATGCCATTGCTTGCCCAAGCCACAGCCTGGGGCCATCACTGCTGTTTCAGGCTGTCACGAAGAGTGGTCCTCACCACCGTAAGATGGTGCAGAGCAGCTGCACCTGGAGAAGGTGGCAAAAGAGCAAACGCAGTGCCCTCTGCCAGGGTCGTTGCAGTGAGGTGCATGTGCTGTCAGCTGCAGGGTGACCTGGGGGTGTCCTCTTTGCCTGGTCCATGTCCCCGTAATGGCCATCGCTGAGGCACTGATGGGTTCCTCCCCTTCACCCCAGGCAGCAGGGCTGGAGGGAACAGCAGAATTCCATGAGGAAATGTAAGGAAAATGGCCGTGACTGGGCACAGCCCAGCCCAGCACCCAGCCTGGGTATTGATGGTGCCCAGGAAGATGGAAATTCACAGAGGAAGGAGACCAGGAAGCACAGGGCTGGCAGCAGTGTTGCTGGTGCTGAGCTGTGCCAGTAACACATAACATGTTTGGCTGTGGAAGGCAGGTGGGGTGCAGTGGGGTGGGGGACAGGAGCCAGGCAGGCAGTGGGGTGCAGGTGAGTGGCTGGAGGAGGTTTGGTGAGTTCCCAGTGGGAGTCCAGCTGAGGAACCCATAGGGCTCTGTGCCTTGATGGGATCCTGGGGCACTTCCAGCTGGGGCACACGGCAGGTGTTGAGGGTCTCTGGAGGGCTTGAGACTTGGTGGGTGCCGGGAGCCCTGGTGCTGGTCTGTGCCATGCCAGGAGAGCCCCAGTGCTGGTCTGTGCTGTGCAGGGTAGCCCTGGTGCTGTGCTGTGCTGTGCCAGGGAAGCTCCAGTGCTGGTCTGTGCCATGAGGAGAGCCTCTTGGTGCCACTGAGCCGCGGGGCCGG
>NW_008692662.1:0-207 GCF_000695815.1 Acanthisitta chloris | reverse complement strand
TGAGCCGCGGGGCCGGGCCGGGATCGGTGCCAGTGTGGTGTGGTGTGCGGTGCTGGTGACGGTACCGATGCCGGTGATGGTACCGGTGCAGTGCCAGTGCGATGCGACGAAATGCCAGTGCGGGCAGGTGCGGTGTGATGTGATGCAATACCTTTGCCGGTGCGGGGGGTGCGGTGCGGTGTGATGCAGGGTATTCCCTGCCGGTGC
>NW_008692661.1:0-405 GCF_000695815.1 Acanthisitta chloris | reverse complement strand
CCGGTCTCCCGCTGGGGGTGCCCAGGTGTGCCCAGGTGTGTCCCAGGTGTGTCCAGGTGTGTCCCAGGTGTCTCTCAGGTGTGCCCAGGGGTGCCCAGGTGTCTGTCAGGGGGTGCCCAGGTGTGCCCAGGTGTGTCCCAGGTGTGTCCAGGTGTGTCCCAGGTGTCTCTCAGGGGTGCCCAGGGGTGCTCAGGTGTCTCTCAGGTGTGCCCAGGTGTGTCCCTTGACGCTCAGGTACAACAAGCGTCAGCTGAGCCGAGTGTATCCCAAGGGAACTCGAGTGGATTCCTCCAACTTCCACCCTCAGCTCTTCTGGAACGCCGGAGTGCACATGGCAGCGCTCAACTTCCAGAGCATGGGTGACACTTACCTGTCCTTCACCTGTCCCACCTGTCCCTCCTGTCC
>NW_008692660.1:0-619 GCF_000695815.1 Acanthisitta chloris | reverse complement strand
GAGCAGCCAAGGGATTCCCCCCGGGGATCCCCCCAGTGTGGGGGTCGCTGGGAGTGGGATGTGGAGTAAATCCTTGTCCTCGTTCCCACAGTGACTCTGTGTTTGTCCTTTGGGGGGTCCCTGTGTCCCCTGGCATCAGGATCTGCCCTAGGAGTATCCAATGGATCCTGGGAGTGGGATGTGGAAATCCTGTCCTTGTTCCTGGAGTGAATCTGTGTTTGTGGTTTGGGGGGGATCACTGTCCCTCCTGGCACTGGGATCTGCTGTGGGACCATCCTGGGGGTCCCTGCAGGCTGGTATGTGGGATAAATCCTGGATCTTGTCCCCAATCCCAGGGAGTTTGTTCCCAGAGGACAGAGCCCTTGGAAGGTTCCCCGTCCCCCCCCAGCACCAGGATCTGCCCCAGGAGCATCCTGGGGGTCCCTGGGATCCCACCCTGGAAGTGTTTATCCCTCGTGGGGTCCCTGTCCCCTCCCGGACCGATGCCCAACACAGGGAGCAAACTGACTTTATTCCAAGGCTTTCCCCAGGTCTCCCAGTCACATCTCCTCCCCACGTCCCTGTGTCCCAGTCCCCACGTCCTGCCCGGAGGAGTTGTTCCCTGGGTACGTTCCGGGGG
>NW_008692659.1:0-208 GCF_000695815.1 Acanthisitta chloris | reverse complement strand
ATACGAGGCGTTCAGAGATCAACATAATTCACCTGCATCAAAAAAAACCTCGCGAGCTATAAACTAGCGGCTGATCCTCCGCTTAGACTAGTGTTTAGCCGTTCATGCATCATGAGTGTCAAATAAATGCCTGATTGAGGCCCTCAGCGGAGGAATTATCTTTCCTTGTGCTGGAAATGCATAATAGAGAAAGTGCTGAGGCATCCTC
>NW_008692658.1:0-358 GCF_000695815.1 Acanthisitta chloris | reverse complement strand
CATCCCCACCACCACAACCACCACTAGTACCAGCAGCACCAGCACCACCAGCACCACCACCAGCATCACCAGCAGCAGCATCATCACCAGCACCACCAGCACCACTAGTACCACCAGCACCACCAGCAGCAGCAGCAGCATCAGCAGCAGCATCCTCCTCCCGCCGGGAGGGCTCCCACCTGCACGGCGCGGGGCGGGGGCTGCTGCAGACCCTCCAGGGCATCCCTCAGCGCCAGCGCGGCGGCAGCTCCCACCTCGGCGATCAGGTTGTGTCCGCAGGCGTGCCCGATGCCGGGCAGGGCGTCGTACTCGCAGAGGAAGGCGATGCGGATCGGGCGCTGTCCCGGCTCGGCCGCGG
>NW_008692657.1:224-2638 GCF_000695815.1 Acanthisitta chloris | reverse complement strand
CTTGGCAGGTCCCGGGGGGGGAAGGGGAGGGATTAGATTCTGGAGCGAATTCTACAGTGGATTAGCGATTAGGGAAAGGGGAGGGGACAGGATGGACCTCAGCCCCAGCCGGGAGATCCCCCGGAGCCACACACACACTCCAGGAGCACCTGAGGACAAGGGATGTCCCTTCAGCGTACCCCAGTGCTTCCCTGGGGGGTGTGGGGACTGTCCAGCCCTCCCATGTGTGATCCCCCCCCGTATCCCCCCATATGTTCCCCCTGTGCCTCTATGGGGGTGCAGGGACTGTCCAGCCCCACCGTGTCCCCCCATGACACCTCCTGGTTTCCTGCAGCCATCCTGGAGTCAGGGAGCAGCGAGGAGGAGAAAGAGGAGGCAGAGGAGGAGGATGAGGAAGAAGCCTCAGGACAGGTATCATTCCTAGGCTTGTTTTCCATTGGGTTTTCTCTCCTGACCCCGGAATTCGAGGGGTGAAGGGTGACAGGAGTAGGGTCGGGGCTCATCGGGAGTTGGCAGTGCTGTGCCAATGGAATATCTTGCTAACACAGTGCCATGCCAAGCCAATGCAATGCCAGCCTAAGGCTATGTCTGTGCCAGTGGAATGCTGTGCCAACTCCATGCCAATGCCAATGCCATGCCAAGTCCTTGGAATGCCGCTCCAACACAATGCCATCCTAACACAATGCCATGCCAATGCTAAGCTGTGCTAATGGAATGCTGTGCCAATACCATGACAAGCCCATGCAATGCCATCCTAACACAGTGCCATGCCAATGGAGTGCTACGCAATGGAATGCTGTGCCAGTGCCATGCACATGCCAGGGGAAGGCCATGCTAAGGGAATGCTGTGCTGTGCCAATGCCATGCCAAGCCATTGGAATGCCATCCTGGCCCCGTGCTGTGCCAATGGAACTCCATGCCAATGGAATGCTGTGCCAATGCTATACCAAGGCAATGCAATGTCAATGGAAATCTGTGCTAGGGCGGGGCCATGCCAAACAGTGCTGTGCCAATGGAATGGCATCCCAATACCATGCCATCCCAATGTCAATTCCATTCCATGCCAATGTAATGCTACACAATGCCAAGCCATGCCAATGGAATTCCATGCCAACCCAATGTGATGCCAACCCAGTGCCTCCTGCCTGTATCTCCCACAGCAGCTCCCAGCCCTTGGCCTGGAGCCAGGTGATGCAGAGGGACAGCTAGACCAGCTCGAGCGAGGTGAGATCCATCCCTCCCCAGTGTCCCCCCAGCTGTCACATGCTGGTGTCCCATCCCCATGTCCCAACCTTGCATCCCTCCCCAGTGTCCCCCCCAGGGGTCTGATCCCCATGTCCCATCCTGGTGTCCTATCTCTATGTCCTACCTCTCTGTCTCACCCTGGTGTTTCATCCTGGTGTCCCATCCCCATGTCCCACACTGTGTCCCATTCCAGTGTCCCATCCCCATATCCCACTCCTATGTCATCCTGGTATCACCTTCAGCATCCCAAGTGCTCCTGGCTGAGCTCACAGCGCTGGAGGTTGAGATGGCTCAGATGTGCCAGCAGCGATCCAAAGCCTGTGGAGCTCAGGTAGGGGTGGGCAGTGCACCCCAGAACTGTTCCTTGGCAAGGGCAGAGGTGCCAGTGGAGCCCCTGGCACAGATGGCTCTGGGGGAGTGATAGTAACCTCAAATCTGGGGGGATGGTCTCCATCGCACCTCAGGTGAAGCAGGAGGACAAATGGATGAAGAGGCTCAGTCTGGACCTGATGGCTGAGGTAACACCTGAGGACATGACCACTGAAGAGGTGACTCCCAAGGAGGTGACCCTGAAGGAGGGACAACCTAAGGCAGTAACACCTATGAAGTTGCCCCCCGAGAAGATACTCCCCAAGGAGGTGACCCCCAAGCAGGCACCACCTGAGGAGATACTCCCCAGGCAAGTGACCCTCAATGAGATGATAATCAAGGAGGTGCCACGTAAGGAGGTGACCCCCAAGGAGACGACATCCAGGGAGGTGACTCCAAAGGAGATGACCCCCAAAGAGGTGACACTCAAGGAATTGCCCCCCGAGGAGATGTTCCCCAAGAAGGTGACCCCCAAGGAGACACACCCCAATGATGCTCCCCTCAGAGAAGACCCTGACCCTGCACAGCAGCTCAGAGGTGAGCTTGGGGAGGGTCCCAGCCCATGCCAGGTGTCCCTGCCTGGCTGTGTGCCCCCAGTGTCCCCAGACAGTCTGGGCTGTGCCTGAGCCTTTCTGGGCTTAAACAAGGCAAAACCAAAACCTAACCCAAGGCAAAAGGTGAAGTGAAAGTGCAGCTGCTTGTGCTTCCCCTTCCAGAGTGGGACCCGAGTCGCAGTATCACCTCACCAGCCCATGTCGCTGTTCGGCTCTGCCAGAGGGGCCGGGGGGGCACCCAGGGGA
>NW_008692657.1:0-206 GCF_000695815.1 Acanthisitta chloris | reverse complement strand
CGGGTCCTTTTCCCACCCCCCAATTCCCTTTTCCTCTCTCTCAATTCCCCTTTCGCTCCTCAATCCTCTTCCCTTCCCCCAATTCCCTCTTCCCGCCCAATTCCCCTTCTCCCCCAATCCCCTTTCCCCTCTGTCAATCCCCTTTCACTGCCTCAATTCCTCTTCCCCTCCCCAATTCCCCTTTCCCTTCCCTATTCCCATTCCCC
>NW_008692656.1:0-1273 GCF_000695815.1 Acanthisitta chloris | reverse complement strand
CTCATGGGAGATCCTGTGCAGGATCCCTAATCCTGTGGGAGACTCCTGAGTCCATGGGAGGACTTTTAAAACCATGGGTGACATCCCTAACCCCATGGAGGATCCTTAATCCTCTGGGAGACTCCTGAGCCCATGGGGGCACCTCTAAAGCTATGGGAGGAACCTGACCCCATAGAGGATCCCTAAACCCATGGGGGGAGCCCTGACTCCATAGAGGATCCTTAATCCTGTGAAAGCCCCCTGAGCCCATTGGGGGTCCTCTAAACCCATGGAGAGACCCCTAAACCCATGGGGGGACCCCCAATCCTCTGGAGGGCCCATGACCCTATGGTAGAGGGGACCCCTAGTTCTGTGGAAGACCCCTAATCCTATAGAGGACCCCTAACCTTGTGGGGAGACCCCTGAGACCACAGAAGGTTCCTAATCCCATGGAGGATCCCTAATCCCATTGGGGAACCCTAACTCCACAGGGGAACCCCTAACCAGGGGGTCCTGCAGCTCCAGCTCCAGGCAGCCCTGAGCATGGGGTGGCAGGAGGGTCCCACTGCCCCCAGGAGAGTGGGTGCCCCCCCAGGATCTCCACCACACAAGGGGCAGTGGGTGCTCAGACAAGGAGAGAATCCAGTGTTCACCCTCCCACTTGCACCCAGCAGACCCCACTGCCTTCCCAGTGCCACCCAGTGATGCTGGGGCAAGCGCTCCAGGGGATGAGATGCCACAGGGATGGGGAGGGTGAGGTGCTGGGGAGTCCCTGTGCCTGGGGGGCTCATCCTGCCGGGGCAGAGGGTGCTGAGGGGCTGGGTGGGTGGCAGGGGAGGTGAGAGCAGGCAGAGGGGCTCCATCCCATCTCTCCCACCTTGGCTTTCTCCAGCTGTGCCATGGCCTGGCGCTCAGCCTCCTTGCGCAGAGCCTCCCGGTCCTCCTCCAGCGACACATCCGAGTCCGAGGGGCGACTGGTGTAGGACTCTGCCGAGCCCTGGGGAAGTGGAAACAGAGGTCACCCAGTTCTCTGACCTCCAGGACAGGGAACCATCCCTGAGTCTGACACTGTGACTCCCAGGACAGGGGACCATTCCTGAGCATGACCCTCTGACCCCCCAGGACAGGGAAGTATCCCTGAGCTTGACCCTCTGATCCCCCCAGACCCTCTCTAGTGGTGCTGGTGCCCATCATCGTGGCCTCTGGGCACGCTGGGGTGAAGCCACCCCCAGGCAGGGCCAGTCCTGCCCAGTGCCATCCCAGTGGGGTTATGGCAGGCCGAGGGACGCTGCAG
>NW_008692655.1:290-600 GCF_000695815.1 Acanthisitta chloris | reverse complement strand
AGGGCAGGAGCAGAGATGAACTTTGCACAGGTGAACATGGTGAGGACGGAGGGACACGCGTGGGACACGTGTGGGACACGGCTGGAGGGACACACGTGTGGGACACGGCTGGAAGGGACACAGCTCCCCCCTCCAGCCCCCCCGGGGGGGTCACACAGGGCAGGTGGGGACACACAGGAGGGCAGAGAGAAGGGCAGGACCTGTGCCCCTGTCACCCAGGGGGCTCAGGGATTTGGGGGGAGCCTGGACATGCTCCAGTGTAACTTCTGGGGGTGTCTCCCCCCACCCCCAGGCTCCGTTCCCCCCCGGG
>NW_008692655.1:0-206 GCF_000695815.1 Acanthisitta chloris | reverse complement strand
CTGCTCCCTCCCCCAGAGGGTCTGTCCCCCCCACTGGTGCCCCCAGGGCTGTATCCCCTCTGTTTCATCCTCCCCCCAGGGGGTCTGTACCCCTCTCTGTGCCCACCCAGGGCTGTGTCCCCCCTTGGTGTGTCCCCCAGGGGTTCTGTACCCCCCTGTATCCCCACCCAGGACTGTGTCCCCCCTGTCCATCCCTCTCTCCACGG
>NW_008692654.1:253-31243 GCF_000695815.1 Acanthisitta chloris | reverse complement strand
TATACACACACATTACAAATGCACCTATATGTTTTATGTACCTGTCTGCTTTTAGGTATATACATGTGTGCATACATATCTGGAAAAATATATCTATAATTACAAATGTAAGCACAGATTAAATGTATCTAAAGCATTTATTAGCCTAGATCCTGAAATTAAATATATGCTTAGTTTTAAGGCTATATCTGCCTGTTATCTTAGCATCTTTTTTCATATACTACCAGTTCTGTCTCTTTAAAGAATGTATTTAACCGAGATCTAGTTCACAAATAAAAAATACTCCTACCTGACCCTCAACACCTTAGTTAAATGGGGGTAGAAAGGGTGAGGGTTGTTTTTATCACATACTAAAACCTGAGTCTGAGAAACAGAAATTTATCCTACTCAAGCAGCAGGTACCCAATTTTCTGCCCTGAAATTAGAACATCAGAACACAGCAATCAATGCAATATTTGGCCTCTGTCCTTTAAGCACATGAAAGAAATATATTGAGCTCAATTTTCTGCCAGCTTAATTTTATTGAAATTAGTGGAGTTTATCCAACAAAATATTTGGCATCTTCCATTTGATGGGAAAAAGGTGCCAGTGCAGGGAAAGGGATTTGGAGGGAAAACAGTTACTCTCCGTGCTTAAATTGGCTCAATATTCCTGAAAAAAAGATATACTTTTAAAATAAATAATTAAGATTTGCCAGGACCCCCATAATGGTGTCATTTACACTCCAGTCACATGAGTCTACAGCGCAAGACCCTTTCATAATTAGGAACGTACACTATATAAGCTCCCTCCCTAATTAGCAAATTATGTTGAAAATAGCATCCTGCTAATTAACGGTTATTATGGCATTTCTGAAGCTGAAGCTTTAATTATCACCAACCTAATGATTGTGTACAGAAAAAAAAAAAAACCAAGTTTTTTTTCCTTAAATTATCAATAAGGGCAGGAGATTATTATCAGGCGAATCTGCTGACGGCTGATTAATTTGTTTGATGCAAAGTTGCTGTGTGTCTCATATTATTTTATCGGAGTTGCAGGAAAAAGGTACATAATTTGGTTTCATTAGCAACTACTGCTATTTATCACTAGAAGATACCCCTCCCTTTTTTGTTGTTTGTTCAATTCCTCTGTGTTTTTGCCTGCACCAGCATCAAAGTCAAGAGCAGGAAGTTTTAATTAAGTGACACTAATGAGGTCGTTGAAAATGATACTTCAGCAATTCAGCATGCTGTTAAATGTGTTTATTCTATAATGTCATCAAAGGTGATTGTTTTCCCTTGTAATAGATAAAATTCATTACCATAAGCATTGCACTTTTGAGTGTTAGAGATACAAAATGCGAGTTAGTCAGGTGTGTCTGTTGCACATTTCATCTCATCTACCTCTGTAAATGAATTTGCATCTAAAACTCTCCCTTAAGAAGGAAATGTAGCATGAGCTGTGGCTGTAAGGGGGTTTTTGTTTAGAAATAGCTAGCTTTGAGTAACCTGGGTGTGATGATTGTAGCCCTGCTTTTAAAGCTGCCAACCCATTCACAAGTGCATCTCAAAATTCGCTTGATTGTAGCCTGTTTTGCAAGTCCTAATCAAACAGTTTGAATGAATCATTCCCAGCTTGCAAAATAACTGTAAACTAGTGATACAAAGAATACTATGATTATGTGAATAAAAGGGTAGTTATAGGGCTGTGATCATGATAGGCTGAGGATATAGCAAGGCAAGGCGTATTTTGTAACTGGAGGTTGTCATCTACTAGACCAACCAAACTAGATGGAAGAAACACACTCTTCTTCAAGACTGAGCCTGGAGGAGTTATGAGTAGTTACAAGTCTGTGCTGTTCTCTTCCTCAGCAGGGATTTGGCCATATAGAAATATCCTTTGTTTGACCCTACATTTGTACAGGAAAAGAATGCAGAGGTATCTAAATTTGGCTCCTGCAAATGCACATAGACACAAAACCCAGTAATGCTGCAAACAGAGCTAATGAATAGATATCCTCATGTCTACAGAATTTGCATGAAGAGGGGCTAAAATTCACAAAGGGTCCTAGATGTTCCTTTGGCGGATATAATATCATAGAATCATAGAATTTAAGGGTTGGAATGGACCTTACAGATCATCTAGTCCCAACCCCCTGCCCTGGGCAGGGACACCTCCTCACTAGATCAGGTTGCTCAAGGTTCATCCAGCCTGGCCGTGAACACTGCCAGGGTTGGGGCAGCCACCACGTCCCTGGGCAACCTGTGCCAGTGTCTCACCACCCTTAGAGTGAAAAGCTTTTTTCTCACATCCAACCTAGACTTTCCCTCCTTCAGTTTGAATCTATTACCCCTTGTCCTATCACTGCAGTTCCTAACCAAGAGTCCCTCTCTGGCTCCTTGTAGACCCTTCACGTATTGAAAAGATAGGCCTCGTTGGATAGCAAATATTTGTATCAATGTAACATCTGGTCCTCAAATTGTTTGATTCCTTAGCAAATACATTTCAGAATTTTAAAAAAGATAATAATACTAATCTTACACTCCATTTGCAGGTCTATGTTCAAAACAGCATAGTAGTGGAGCAGTAAGACCTAAATGTGCTTCAGCTCTCCTGATGCCTTGCAGTAGGTTAAAGACACAGACATTCAGAGTAACTCGGAATGTAACAGAGCTCCCAGTACTTCTTGGCAACCCACTTCTACCCCAAAATTTCACTCATATGACTAAGAATGTCAGAATGTTAGTTTTCTGCTCTTGTGTGCTAAAAAACAAGGAACTAGGCACACATTGATACTAAGGTGAGTAAGAAATACAGCTCAAGTTTTCATTGAATACATTCTTTTTAAAGAATTATAGTTCTAAGATCATGAAGTTTTCATTACTTAGAATAACATGAAACTGAAAAACTAGAGAAATAAGCTCAATGGGGAAAGTGTCCCTTTTCTTCCCTGGAGAATGGAGGCAATGATTTGTTTCAGTTTACATCAGATTAATTTTTAAAAAATCAGTTTGTTTCCAATAAATTTTCTTTAAAAGTCAGATGAGGCAAAACCAAACAAACTTCAAGCTATTCAGAATGCCAAAGCACCACAAATATTTTTCAGTGGCAAAAGTCCAGTGTTTCCAATAAATAACATTTGGACACAGCTCAATTGCTAAGTGAAATACAACATGGCATATGCAGGCTTAATACTGGAAATCTTTACTTACAGTTCAAATTTAGAGCTGCCATTCAAAGCCTTGGTCTTAGTCAGATCCCATTTTAAACACCTGGCCCGTACTGCATGGGTTTCCATCTGGCTGGAGGAGGAATGCTCTCAAACTTAACCAGTGTAAAGCCACCAAATTAACCTCGTCCTTTGGCCCTTCCCTGCAGGGTGACAAACACAGCCAGGGCCATTTGGATCTGTCAGTCCAGTCCCTGGAGAACCCAAAGAGCACAACATTCCCTGACATGCAAAGAGATACTTCATCCTAGGAATATGAATTGTGTCTTGCAGTGCGAAGCCACTCGCTTCCCACAGTTATCACCCCTTGCAGTGGCTAACACTGCAGTCTGACACATCAGAATATACTGGAGATAAAAGAGTCTCATCGTTCCTCCTTGAAGTCAATGGCAAAACTCCTATTGATTTCAGTGGGGCAGGACTGGACCTTTAATGAGGAATAAACAGTTCCTGAAGTGATTTTTACAAATACTAGTTACAGTGGCACCACAAACAAGCTGTGATGGGTGGGTAAAACATGAAAAGAATGTTTGCTTTACAGTCAGGAGCAGGGAATTAGAAATTGCCTGCAAACTCACCCACCCACCCCCACGGCAGGAGCCATAAATCATCATTTTGTCCACACAGAGCAAAAAGCAGGAATCGCAGCAAGATGCAGGGAGAGCTGCCCTTCATGTGGACAGCAGGGGACACGTCTGGGTCACATGACCCCTAACCTTATCTTTATTTTTCCATCAGGCTCTGTGACATTTGTCCTTTTTCATTCAATAAGATGCAGGACTATTTGCCATTTTCAAGTAACCCCATTATACAGTACTTCCCATTGACAGACGTGTCCCCTCAGCACAAGGTGCTTTAGCTCTTTCTAATAGGTTTCTTCCTGGATTCTGTATCCTGAGTGGGATTTTGTGTTTTGTTTGCTTTGACAAAAAGAAGAAAGGGAAAAAAAGAAAGAAAGAAACATACCCCCTGGGAAAGTTAACCTCAAAACATAACATTTCCAAAGCAGGATAAACCACTATGGTAACTGCAGAGGACAACATAATTACAGGCAAAACCAGAGAAAAACAGATGTACTGAGCAAGCAGCCTTGGCAGTCCAAAGTTAGAAGGTCAATAGGTTGGGTTGCCTAAATTGTACGTTTTTTAAGCAGGCATTAGTTTCCTTCTGCAGATTAGCCACTTCAGGACCTATATTTTGTCTGAAATCACAGGCACTTTCTCATCCAAAAGCCCAACTTCTCTAGAAATATAAATTTTGACATCAAACTTTATGCCACCTAGTACAAAGGGCAGGGGAGGAGCTGTGTGCAGAGGCTAATAGTTTGCATCTCCAGAAGGTTTCTACCAACTTCACAGAATTCTATCTCCTAGTCCGTGGTCAAAGCTTGGAGCTGCATTGTCCTACAGTCTTCTAAAGGGGCTCATCCTGGTGGCAGCCTTCCAAGTGGGAGAGGACATCCCATCCTACTCCTTATCTGCCCTCTGCAGACTGAAGTTATCCTCATGGGATGAAGTACCTTTATATCTGAGCTCTGACATATTTTTCTGGAAAGCTGAAGGATGTAGCCACCTGCTTTTCTCATGCTTAAAATTTTCATACTAGCCCTGCTTATCAGCAGTGCCACTGGCAATTTTAATAGACTGCAGGGTGTAAGGAAGACCTACAGTTCCCAGTTTACTGATAATAAACTAGAGACTTTGTAAAGAAGGTATCCTGGCAAAGCAGGACTTTGAGGAGGAATCTCAGCAGCCTTATGGTGCTTAGCAAATTTCCATCACCTCCACATCAAATGCATGTGGCCTCCCTGCACATAAACATTGTGGATAAGCCTGAGCTTCAAGGTAAAGAACCTTTGCAAAGGGGGGAAGACACAAACTCTTGGATAGAAGACAAGATTAAATATTTCAGGCAAATCCTTTGGTGCCTGCTCTGTCCAAACCATGCCCTTGCACATAACAGATGCTCAGCTGCTCCAAATCAGGATGGTGTTGATAAAAGCAAGAGAACAGTGTTGTTCACAGACACATTTCAAAGACATCTCCAAGTCACTAAGGTTTTTAAAACCCTGTAGCATAAACTTGCTTATTGTATTGAAGTCACATGCTCAACCTCACAGGTAAAGTTTGGAGAAGTGATCCCTCTCTCCCATGGCACAAAACCTGGTGGAGCAAAGGTACAGTTGACACCCACAAACACTCAAAAGAATTTCATTGCCTCTGAAGAGCAAATTTCCTCTAACCATCTCCTGGCTCCTCTCCAGCCCTGCCTCTGCCCTACTGAGAGAGGAGGCAAGCATTGCTGTGCAGCACAGAGGTGCCTTCACGGCGGTTAGCTCTTCGCCCACACACAGAGTAACCGTGGGTCAAGGAGGAGGCAGGATTTCAGCCTGAATGCAAACATGAGATGTCAACCAAGAAAATGCCCTATGGTTTTTTTTTTTTTCCCATGTGATTATAGGCACATTCAGTTTCTTTGAGAAAAATGACGCTCTGTTTAGTCACTGCAGGGAGGAAAGCACCACTACAAGTAGCGTCACTGGGGTGTCCGAACCACATCTTCAGAAGTAGAAGTTTAGTCATTTGTACCTGACTTCTCGCATATCACTGTGATCATGTGAGTGGATCCACCTCTGTGGCAAAAATCAAAGATGACCAATTCTGGTTCTGTTCTTTCCTTAGCTTATATTTGACACATAGCAGTCTCAAATGCAAGTTTACATCATGTGATGCAACACAGGAAGAGGCTTACTACAAAAGTTCTCAGTGCTCGTTCCATGCCAATCCATTCCTGTGCCCTCCTGATAAGTACCTGATTTGCATTAGCAGCAATTCCAAATTGTGACACTGAGGTGGATGTGGAAAAGTAAGTACTGCTAAGAGAATCACAACTCCAGATTATGATACCAGTAACTAGAGGCTTTCTATGGCAGCACTTGATAGCAGCCAATAAATACATCCCATACATTCAGTATTATGACATTTTCTGAAGGGCGGTTGATGAATGTGTGTACCCAGATGTTCCTACCCAGAATGACTGTCAGTGTGATGACTTCCAGAGGAACTTCTAAAATGCCATAAGATCACTGTACTGCTGATGGACAGCAAATTAAACATGTGATATGGCTACAAAATGACCAGTGAGTTGGAGCCAGATGTACAAAGGTGGCATGTGATGATCAAATGGCACTGATGGGTATGCACCTACAGCACCTTGTGTTCCAGACAGCAAGATTAGACAAGAAATATTGGCAAATTAGAGAGAGATAAGGGAAAATTGACAAAAAATTTCAATTATCTTCAAGGGAAAAATAGATAAAGTACCAGATAATCTGCAGACTCGTAGGCATTCCTTTATTTTCTGGTGATACTAATTGAATTTGTAGGCTTCTTTTACAATTAGAAAAATAAAACACAACCATAAAAGCAGCAGTTTTGTGAGAATGGTGACATCAAGATATGAACTCTTGGGCAATGGTGAAGCTGCAAAGACAAGTTTTCTCAAAGACTGCAATATGTTTACCCTTATCACCTCTGACCGCAGTTCAGCAGTTATGCAGCACTGCAGAGCTGACACATTCTGAAACCTGCTCTAAGGATGGACACTGCCTACATCCCAGCTGTGGGAAGATGTAGTCTATGCTCTTTGTCACCCAGTCATCAAGATGAAAGACATGTAGAGGCATTCTGCTGCTGCTCCTCCTCTTGTCCATAGGAAATCAATGAGTGTTGAAGTTTTATTCTGACATACACACAGAATATATTTGTACTATGGACCCAGAGACCCAGGCAGAGCACTGAATTGCCTCACAGTAGAGACACAGTCCTACCAAAGTCAAGTGACTGCCAACAGTCATTCAACATGCTCCAGATATTCAAAATGCACGTCAGGGACAGAGTCTCCAGTGATCAGTGCTAAGTTTTCAGCAGCACATTTTACAATGATAAGTGAAAGTTTCTCTGTGGTGTCAGTTCTCACAAATATTTCTACAATTTTTTCATGCACCTTGGATGCAAAGTAGGTCTTTAAAGCAAAAAAGAGGACTTTGCCTGAAAGAGCTACTGGATTGAGAACTCTAGTCCAAAATATGTAAAACCTGGACTCAGATCCTTGATCTTAGGTACTGCAGAGACTAGAAAATTAAATGGAAAAGCTTCACATTTCTTGCAGACTGGAATTCTTTTTTTTCAGCTAGCACTACTGAACTTGTGCTGCTGGGTCCACCTTTCCAAGGACCTCTGGAATCAACAATTCTTCAGTTCCCATTAAAATTCTGAAGACCCCATTCCCAGAAGCCTGCAATATATGCTCAAAAATACACAGCTCTTGAGAGACTATGATACCAGGGATGGATGGTGAGTCTTCTTGGCAGTTCAGACCCACCTATCAAAAGAATGTCACAATCTAGTCCCAGGCCAAACAAATGCATGGCTGGTTCCCATCTAATTGCTTCATGTCTTGATTTCCTGTTCTTCATTTTCACGTTTTATTTTCTCTCAACTTCCTGTCATGTGTTTTCAGCTTGCAAAAGACAGGATGCCATTTGCATTCACAAACTACAAGAAGGTTTTCACTTAACTGTAAAAGTTACGTCGTTGGGCATTATCGTGACTGTATCAGCACTGGGTTGACATGCAAAGTTATAGCTTATTAGGCAAAAAGCTATTCAGGCCTCTCTTGCATTTGGTTTCCAGGTAGGAAAAGCTAGTCCATAGGCCAGGAATATAGAATTTAATGAGAGTATTAAAGGATGGTAACATGAAAAAGCCAAAATACTCTAGATGGGAAAAGTTTTCAAATATGAAACATATGTTATTATGTATTCAGTATACACGTTTTATTCTTTTTTTTTAAACTTTAATATCTGTATTGCACTTACAGTGTAACTGTGCTCCACTCCCACAATTTCCTCTCACATTAACCTTATTATATGTAAGACAAAGAAAAAATGTATTAATATGTTCTATTGATTATCTACTTAATGCAGCTGTGATACTAATCCCCACACCTCGGACTCCAGATGCACTGTGCAAACAGCACTTGTCCATAATGAGGTGGTTTTAAAAATCAGGGAAAGCTTGCAGAACACTCTTCTAATATTAAATAACATCATTTCCTTCTTTTTTCCCCCTGAACTATAAGGACTAGAATCTCTCTTTTATAATAAGGACTGCTAACACTGCAACCAAACACCTTCTTGGTGGCTTAACAAAAAGTAAATTTTATTTTAAACTAAACATTCAATGCTGACAAAAGATGCTCCCTCTGACTGAGAGCACCAAAAGTAAGAACCTAGCCTTTTAAAATAACTCTTACAAATACAGGTTGTGCTTCAGTAGCCTGAAATGCCTTATTTGTATAATTTCTCCCACTGGGTGAATACAATTTTAGAAGGAAATGAAGCATTGTAATATAAACTACACACCACCTATATATACCTTGTGCTTGCATGTGGGCATTAGCAAAAAAAAGCAGCTAACGCTTTTCCAAAGGAAGAAGACTTTTTTTGTTTCGTTCATTCTTGATGTATTGTGACTCTCCCTTTGATTGACAGGTGGCATTCTTGTCTTTATGGATGGAGAAGCAAAGCCCTTGATGGTTATCGACACAAAGAAATGTCATGTCTGACTATGTTTCAACAGGACCTTTTTCCCCCTCATTTCATGCTCTTTCCCCCCACTTAATTTAGTATATTTAATGCCACAAAGTTTCTCAAATATGAATTTATAATCCAAACACTAATTACAGTCAGGAACCCAAACCTGGCATTTAATTGCCATTTGGTATTAAAAGTCACATTTGCAACAAGTGTCCTTACAAGATAAGATTGACCAAGTTCCCTTTTCCTTTGCCCCTATGCATCCAAAACTCCCCTTGGCATTAAACCTTCAAGACAGCAGCAGAAATGTGCTCTAGAGTGACCAGAGCAGCTCTGTAACCAGCAGATCATTGTAAATTACACATGGGGTGTAATTCATTCAGAAACCAGAAGCAACTGGGTGGAAGTGGCATAACAACTCACTGCACTGGGCTGACAGACGCTGTCAGTGCAGCATGAGGGCAGTTCACTCAGATGAGGTGCTCAGTGGCATTGCACACAGTCCTTGTAAAAAGGGGTACCACCTCCACTTCAGTCCAAAATAACTCTCACGCTCTGTCAGCACGAGGCCTGACTCAATGTCAGGGCTGACTGCAGGGCCTGAGGGAATCGTGCTCTCCCACAAAGTCTGGGTTTGGCTATGGTAGTCTCTCTATGGTGTGTTATACCAGTGACACCAGCAAGTACATGCCATTAGTCCACCTCTCTGCTCCTTCTGCCACAGCATATAAGTAACACGGACCATCCTTCCTGTCTGGCACTAAAGATCATTGCCAGCCTCCACACCACACTATCCCCAGCAAGACTCACTTCTACCTTGTATTCCATGTTAAAAAAACCCACTGTTCCTTCATGCTATGCACAGGCTTCAGGCTACCTCTAACACTTACTCCTCTCCCTCTCTTGCACCCTTCTTGCTTTGTCATGTCTGAAATGCATTTGCTCTCCCCCATCTCAAGCAGGGATCATACCTTTTTATCTGCATTGTGAAGTGCCCAAACAGCATAAAAATTGTATCTTTGGTGATGTCAAATAATAAATAATAACAATAGGGCAGACTGGGAATACTTTGTCTGGAATAATGCGTCATTGCTCTCTCTACCATGACCCTAATTCATCTGCATAAATTTCCACATGTTTTATATGCATTAAGCTAACATTTTGACCACTAACCACAGGGTGAAGAAATGTAACATAGGAGCTGGTTTTCTGCAGCCAAAATTAGGTATCTCTAATTAGAAAACAAAGAACAGGAAACTACTCCCCAGAACATATCTGTCATTTGCAGTGGATCTATGTTCCATCTGAGGTAGAGAATCCAGAAGCCTAACTGTACTTGTTACTCCATGAATGTCTCATGTCTTGCAATGAGCGGATCTGATCCAGGTGATCAGCCCTTCCTCTGACATTTTGGTACAAACAGCTTCACAGATTGGTAAATATTCAGTTATTTTCATAGCAAAACTCTGTATCTTGCTTCAATTTAATGAGCAGTGTTTTGGGGTCTGATGTGTTGCAGATGCCTCTCTATTGTGTTCTGAAATAAGGGAACCAGTGCTTTCTCCCAGGCATCAGTAGCTGTGAAATCACTAAGACATCCTGTAAGGTTTAGCACTCAGGTTAATATTTCCTTTAATTGTGTCACCCCACTTAGAGAGCAGATGCTGCAGGTGGTACCAATGGTACCTGTCAAAGTTCTCGAGCACAACCAAGCTTTCCCTCCCATCTTATTGCTACATATTTCCCAACTTTTTAATCCATATGCTTTCAGGCCAGAAGCCTGAACAAAGCCTGAACAAAGTAATTATATTGCTTGTGGGCTTCTCTGCCATAGGATTCAATCTCATAAATGCAAAAAGATCATCTAAGAAGAGAAGAATCTGCTTGGCTGCTTTTCCATAGTAGGAGTACCAAAAAGCAAGTTCAGAGTCTATGCAGTCTAAGCCCAGACTTAAGTTTTGTTACAGATGCCAAAAGAATCCTTCAAGTAGCAAAACAAAGAGGGAGAGAGACCTGAGCCAGTTCTGGAACAATTGCATTTCTTCAGTTGAAGGAGTATTTGGGAAGACAATCACATGTGGGATGCATGAGCATTCCTATTTCTTCCAGTTAAGTACTTCTGTTTTTCCCCTCATCTTGTCACTGAATGCATTTCTACTCCTTTATAGCCAGCCAGGCTATAAAATTCAGCATGAGCTTGAAGTATACTACATGCTAATTTTGTATCGCCCTAATAATGCTCAGATTTACTGGGATCTATTCTCTCACTGATGCATATTTGTAAGTACTATTAACGTTAATGGGAGTTACCAACTAATTAGAAAGGAGAACAAAATCTAGGCTATAGGATGCAAATTAGAGTACTGTCTGTGTCACTTATCTTCCCGCTGAGGAAATACAGAGTAGAGCAAAATCAAGGACAGTGACTCTAAATTCTGTTGACTATTTGCCTTACATTTTACACCCACGAACCCACAACAAAACAAAACACTCGAAGGAAAATAGTATGCCAGGTTATAAAAGTCTATTGCATAACCACAAAAATCTCCAAGCTAGTTCTCAAACTGAGAGAAAGATTTGGAAAGTTCTAATCTGGCTCACTGAAACACACTCAGCAGAGAAGTGTTGCAAGGTGTAGCTAACAATTAATATTTTTAACAAGCTGGTCAAGAGAGTGTAGTTCAGTGAGTCTGTGTATTAAAAGGGCATTGTTAGCACACTGCTTGGCTTTTATGAGGTGAAACAATCCAAACCTACTTCAGTGCGTGGAGAGGTTTGGAGAGGTTTTATTTTCATCCTTAAAGTCCAGGGTGGCTTTGGCATAATAAAGGTCATATCTCCTAATCATGGTAATGTTCACACACAGCAATATGAGCTCATTGCAGAGAGCTCCAGCACTCAGAAATCCCCGGTTAGAAGGTGTCACCGATTAAACTATCGCATTTCAAAGGCTTCCATACAGTAAATAGGAAAGAAAAGAAGAAAAGGAACCGTGGCCTTTTGTTATTCAAAAAGCTACGGAGAGCGATAATTAACCCATTTTTGTTGAGAAATCATTTGGACAAAAGTCAAGGGATTGCCACCCTGTCAATTGTTAAGTCTAGATAAGGACATTATATTCCACTGTACAAAGAGTGACTGAAGATAGTGAATAGAAAGTAGGCCACTACTATGACTTTCCCTAGTCCATCGAAAAAGAGGTCTATTTTTTTCTACAAAAGAGGTAATATAGTAAAAAAAAAATCTCTTCCTACATTAAAAACATAACTACAGTGCTTGTTTTTGCATTTTGTTAAATATTCAAAGGTACCATGCAATTAGCATGTCATTAATGAATAATTAATTACTGCTAAAACAGCCTTCAGATTTTTTTGCAACTAAATTATTTAAAGAGCAAATATAACAATGGAATGCAGCTCCCCCACACCCTTAACTCTGTGTTTTCATCAGTGCATTGGTTTGTAGATGAATTGAGGATTAATAAATGAGGGGGAAATTATATTTTGGAACATGGAAAGATTCCCTTCCTGTTCCTCTGCCTGCATCTCCTCAGAGGAACCCGAGAACAAAAAGTGATGTGGTCCTTGTTAGCTTTTGCAAGGAGTTCATTAGTTAAAATATCTGAGATGTGCTTCAGAATACAAGATTCGTACATTTCCTAAGAAAAAAATAGAAAACCAAACAAAAATAAAACCAAAATGCTGAAAACTAGTCCTACCAGCACTTTGCAGCAGTGCACCCTAAGACTGAGCAAGTGCAGTGTAGTTTTGTTGATCGTTCATCACCAGCGCTAATGACAGTTACTGTATTATTCAAATCTACCCCACCATACAGCCAAGAGTTAAAGAGAAAGTAATTTGTTGCCACTTGCAGATATACATCACTAGGAAGACGTTAGTTTATATTTATAAGCTGCACATCTGTGAATCAGTTGGCCTACCCATCTGTTAACTGCACCAGTAAACAGTAAGTCTGTGCACTGCGTATTCCTGCATCCATCACAAATTCTTTCTTTAATTGTATGTTTATGCAACAAACCTCCACTTAAGTGTATTTGAGAATGTTTTGAACAGTGATAATTAGTTTTTATGACTCAATACTACTCTTCCTAACACTGATTCAACACTATTATTTTAATAGAGACAGCACTTTTCTCTGACAGTGTCAAAGCAAGTTTTCTCCATGGAGCAGAATTTGCCCCTACAAAGATACTATGGGAAAACAAATCTCTTCCTGGTGTTCCCAAGCTACTGTTACAACATGCAAATGTGATTCTTCATTTTTTCATAAACTATGCTTTTAGAAGTCGGTCCCTGAAATAAAATACATCAAGAGCTATCAGTCCACCACAAAAAAAGTTGTGGCAGAGCTTGGTTTGCACTGCTCTGGATAACAGGGCTAAAATTATAATTTTGGACACACATTCAGCAAGGTGCAGTGCAATTATTAAGACACACCTCATGAGTCAAGACAACTACTCACCTGTTTAAACTTAAGATACCTGCTTACATATATTGATTCCAAGTGCTGTTTCATTTCCAAGCAGATTTATGCTTGGGTACTTCACCTAATTTCTGTAAACAAAAAGCTAATGGAGGAAAAAAAAAAAGAAGTCATAAAGTTATACCTCTTACTGTAGTTCATTTTACTCAGGAAATATTGCATGCACCTTTTTGCATAATAGGGGAATTTCACAGTGGTTTTTTTGTAATGGCTTTACAGTGAAGTTGTGTACAATATGATGTTCAACTTCATAAAGCATTTAGTTACAGCATTGAGTTTGTTTGAGGAACTGAAAGCACACTTATCTATGTATCATTGTGCTGATGCAAATGGCAAAATTTTCCACATGATTAAACATCATTTTCTCAGGGTATTCTGTGTCCAACTGCCTGCTACTCAGTAAATGTTTAGATCAATGCATGGTTGATCCCAAGTCTTGCAAGCCTAAAATCCTTCCATATCTAAACAAACATATAGGTTTACTTAAGGCTGAAAAAAAAAAGGACTCAGGCAGGATCTGGAAAGAATCAGCTGGGTTTAAAAAAATGCTAATTTTGAAAAAACACACATATGCTTGTGATAATATTTTAAACACCAAGTTACATTTATGTGTATCTCTTTATTTACTCCTTACCAGGAAAGGGTTTCACTCAGTGACTCTTGGAGCAAGAAGTCCCCAACCAGTGAATGGTGGTGCTCTGCAAAAAGCACCATTGACTGACAGTAGTGACGCCTACTGGCACTGTCGGCCCCAGTAGCTGCCAGAAGCTCCCCTGTAGTTGGTCTTCAGCCACCAAGCTGCTCACAAGTCCAGCATCTGTTCTTTGCTTAACATGACTGGGAGCCGTATGGACACAGTCCTCCTCTCTCATTCCTAGGGGCAGATGCCAGCGTGGTCTTATGTCACTTCCAAGAGAAAAAGCCCTGACCTACACAGTGGCCCGTCAGACAAACCAGGATCTTCAAGAACAGCAGGCTTGGCAAACCAGGATAATAATTTTTAAAGCGTGTGGCAGCCCAAAAAGAAAGATTTTCCTCAGTAAGTATTGTTGTGATTTCGTATGATTACAGATACAGAGAAAAGTCAGATCGAAATAAACTTACTGAGGATATGCAGAAGTAAGGAGTGCAAAAAGAAGGAATCACCCTGTTCCCATCTCCAAAGTCCTTTGCCAGTCCAGCACTCCCAAATCTACCAGCCCCAGTTAAGCTTGGCAGGTAACTGGAGCTCAGTGCTAAAAATCATGCAGTCCCCAGCTTCTCTATGAAACTGATGACAAGGGCATCAAATTGATGCTTCTGCCAGAACTGGCCAGAGTACAAAATCTCATTCCTGAGCAGATGTCAGGTAGGGCAAACATTCAATCTCCACAAGGCTTGGACAAAAATGTAGGACAGCAGCACAGAGGTGAAAGAGGTTTGGTGAAAAGAACAGATCTCAAGTCTCCAGCCAAAATATTTCAAAGCAACTTCTGCCGAGGACACACAATCAACAATTCCAATGAGAAAGAATGTCGGCTTCAGCACACACAGAAAACCTTCCACTAACATCTCCCAAATGGAAAAGATATTATAAACAACATTCACCTCACTCTCCTCCCTCCCTGTCACAGAAATGACCATGATTCTTTACTACATACCTTCAAAAACAGTCCTTTGCAGATGAAAAGAAATAAAATCTAACCTTAAGAAGTACATTCAGAGACCCCCTTTATGCCACTGCTCTGTGTTATGGAAAAATGAAGGTAGAAATCTGTTGAAAAACATTTCCCTGCTGTATTGTGATTGACATCTGACAGGGCTCAGTGGTGTCCTAACTTGGATGAATTTAAATGACAAGCTTTCCTTTATAAGTAACAGAGCTCCTTTTACAATAGAACAGCACGATTACTTCATGGAAAGGAAAAAAAGGAAGAATCAAAGTTTTTCTTCAAATCCCTGGGGGCACCCCTGACCTATCACCAGGCTACGACCTTCCCTCGTTAATCTATGCAAATCGGATGACTCTAATTTGTGGCACCGATTGCTTTGCCACACCTTTAAATTCAGAGATCAACTACGGGATGATGGCTACATCACACAGAGTTCAGATCACCTTCATGTTGCCAACATTTTTAATGCCATGACAGATGACTTCCCCACCATTCTGGGACAAGGCAGTCCAACATAGCCCTCCAGACTACTTTTTGATTAACATCGAGACAAAAGCCAGTGGTGTTTTGCCTCCTCGTTTGTGATTAGCAGCATTGCTGCCGTAAGCATTCCTAAGCTAGAACCCCTGGGAAGAGTATCAGATCCCAGGTCAAGGCACAGACTGCCAATATCACGGCTTCGCTAACAGTCACCCAATCGCTTTTATGGACATGAAAAAAAAAGGGGGGGAAAAAAAAGGTATTCACTGTAATAAGCACCGGTTCCAACTGAGAGATATTATGTCAAACTCTAAGGCCTGTTTCAAAACTTTCTCCATTCACGTAACTTAATACACTTTGTAAGCCAAAGAGGGCAATATCACAGAAGATGCTCTATGTTCACCTTCCACGTCACACAAAGGCCATGGAAGCTATTTTGTCTGGGTTCAGTGCAGTATGGGGGTTAAACTTTTTGCTTTAAATTGGGTCTTCGTCAAGGATACACTATTTTTTATTTAACCCTAACCTAACTTATTCTATCCCTAGTTTTATCCCTTTTCTCCTGTGAGACTTTGTCTTCATACTGCTGAAAAAATGTGTTAGTTATTTCTGTTATCCACATAGACAGGCATATCTACCCATTCAGAAAGTTACCTGAAACCCATTTTCCTGAAAACCGAAAAGCACATGGGACTATAATTAATAATAAAACATTCCAAGAATTTAATACATGCCCGATGTGACCCATCCACTTAATGCACCTAACACTCTGCACAATGACCTTATTTGCTCATGCCTTGCAATTCTGACGGCACTCAAACCTGTTAGCCATCTTTTCAAACAAGCACTGAAGGTTGCCAGTTGTGACAGATTTGGACCAATGTTGATGGTAACATGGGAGTTAGTTAAAGTGATTTGATAAGCTTGGAGCAGCTTGAGGGGCGGCGTCATTCCAAATATGTGAACAACATTGTCAACAACATAGCCCATCAATAAATGCAGCCTCTGTCTCACATGGTCATTATTAAAATTTAAAAAAAATAATAATATTGAAAAACCAAGAAGGAAGGAAGGCAGACAAAGAAAAAAAATAGAAAAGAAGTTTCTTTGTCTGTAGCCACAAATCAATGACATACAGCATCAGGGTTCACTGAAACACTGACAAATGTGTCAGGAACACTTGTTTTTAGCATTACTGTATTCTTTACAACTATTAGGAAGCAAGTACAAGGTTATTATAGGCACAGAGGCTAAACATGCAGTGACATACTTCACAAGCTCACTCATGCTTTGTATCAGAGCTTTCACTTTCTATAGAAGTGGATTATCCCACTTTCTCATGCTGATCCAAGTGATCTCATTACTTCCAGAAGAATCCTGGCATACAAGTATCACTTTGCTAACCACAGCTTACAACATCCCAGCAGACTCCATTTTTAAAGAAAAACTCTCGTATTTTCCTTCTAATGGCTCTTCTATTGAGGAGAAAAAAAATTAAAAACTGAAAATAGCTTCCACAGGGATTTCAGCCTTCACCAATGGGGAGGCCAAAGGCAATTATGGAGCCAATACTTTTTACAGCTCCCACTCTCGTGGCCAATAAGCACCTTGATATTCCCCTGTCTCCATCTCCTAAGCAAACTGCCATATACATCCACGGGCAGACTGCCAGTCTCTGGATGTTCTGCACCACAAGCATGCTCAGTGACTCCTGGCCATCTGGTTAGCTGGCCAGATCCCTGACTCCACGATCTGTGTCTTCAGGCAGAACCAGCCCCTGGAGTATCTGGGTATAGGCAATGACAATTTTAGGGGAGAATCTGCCTGTGCTGGTTGACAAGTGACCCATTCCTTTGCTCCATTCTCAAGAGCTTTTATCAGAAAGCAGACCCCAAAGGTCTTTCAACATTTCATGAGATACAGAAGCCCTTTCTGTAAGGGAGGATTTACCATAACAAACCTCAAGAACAGACCTGTAAATGAGTGGGGGAAAGTGCTTTAAAATAAACAACAGCTTTCAAAACAAACTCTGAAAGCATCTAGGCCCCTATCCAGCAAAACACTTAAATACTCATGTAGCTCTAGAGTGGGAAGGCAGCTCACCAAATATGCACAGATGCTTGATAGCCAGATTCACTTTCCACAGCTCTGCCACAGGCTAATCTGTAACCTCCTAAAAGTGATTTGAGCCCTGCCCTGCTTCATTTCCTCCACCTGTAAAACTGGGAAACTCATCCTGAGCTTCATCATTGTGAATATTGTCCTCTATATTGGACATTTATCCAGTGACCAGATACTTGGGTGCTGAATTACACCCTGACACTTATACATTTAACTACAGACTAGATGTGGCACTCAGTGCCATGGTCTAGTAACCACGGTAGGGTTGGACTTGATGATCTTAGATGGATTTGATGCTCTTTTCCAGCCTGATTGATTCTATGATTCTATACATCCAGATTCTTCCTCAAATACATGCACCATCCCTTACCCACCAAGTAGACCCCTTCAAATTTCATTGAAATTTACCCCGAGTAAAGGTTTGTTAGATCTTTAACTCTCACAGGACACTGAGTATCATGGTCAAAACTGGCGAGGAAAAAAAAAATCTATCATGCTTTTTTATGGGCAATCCTAAAATTCTGTCAATGTTTAGGATGCTATGATGTGGTTGCAAGCTAACTTCAGGGGAATAAGTCCTTTAATGTCAATTCAAGGGCCTTTTCACTGAGGAAACAGACCATATTGCTTTGCCTCCCTGTTTCAGATGCATAAAAAGTCCTTATTATGTATTCGTATGTTAGAGGGAGAGTGATCCTGTAAGATTTAAGAAATAGTGACTTACAAAAAATTTCCAGAGGTCTGGCTGCAGTGTTGATTCACATCCAGAGTGGAAGATAGAATGGACAGGGAGCTGCCAAGGAATTTAGAAGATATGGGATGTAGAAAAGGATACCTCAGCTTAAATATAGACTTCTTTGGAGAATCCCTGCAAAATCTCAATAAAATAGCACATTACCACTTCAGAGGGGACATAGTCCATTAAAATATCTCAGTCAAACTTTAGATTAAAGCTGAAATAACAGGTGTTTCATCCATGACACTCTCACTTTTTCCTTTTCCCTATTTGTAGCCTGTCCAAATTCCATTGATTCCTAAATCTCTGCACAAACTGCTATTAAAATCACCTTGACAGTGCAACTGTAGGAAAAGATACCTGCTGGTTCAGAAAGAGCATGTAGACTGCCATTGCTGTAAGAGATCGGTGACCCTGAACAGGATGACACATTGGCCTAAGATGGTTCAGGAAAGCAGAGCTTTGCCAGTCCAGAGCTAAAGCAATTTCCCAATAGCAATCATGGGAAAACAGAATCATGCAGGAAAAGCCATCCCTGCAACTGAGTAATATTGCCTAACAGTTGCCAAGTACTACTTGAAAAGAGGCAAAATTTACCATCACAGACTGGAGCAACAATGCCTGTTTCCTGTAATTAAATTATTAGTCCCACTTCCAAGCTAAGACTGGAGCCAAAGCACTCACATGGCCCGTGCAATTCCAGAGAGCAATCTAAGGGGCTCCATGTGCACACCACTGTGCTTCAATGCTCCCAGCACACCAGCACCACGTGCTCTGAGAGTGCAGATTAAATGCTGCATTTCACAGGAAACCAGCTAGAAACCATTGCTGGTACTGGAGGTGCTGCTGTGATCCACACATTGAAAAAAGGTTTCAATTCAAGCAGTAGTGATTAATTGATGTGAAGGTGTGTTCCTGCCCCTCCCATGGGATCTGAGCAGTTCTTACCTGTGAAATAACAAGGGGTTAAGATTTGCCATGAACGCACCACCTACATTTTTAAGGTTATAAAAATGGGATGCTTACACTTTTCCTAACCCCTCACCAATGACCAGACCCATATGTAAATTTCACACAGTAGTATTTAGTAGCATAATTAATCCCTACTTTATGTTATGAGTAATATTTCCTATTCCCGACCCTGCAACGTCCTTTAAGAAGATCCATGTTCCAATTAGACTAGCCCATCGGCACTCTTTTAATGAGCAGATTAATCATTCAGATGGGTACAATGGTGTCATCACAGGTTTTAAATATGATAATCTACATCCTAATGGTGCTGCAAAAGCCTTGGCTCACAGCAAAAAAAGGTAGGCAAAAATTGGTGATACTTTCTTTTTTGTTCTCTTTCTTTTTCCATATGACTCAAGACATGAGAATACTTGAGCAATGCAGAAAGTGCAGCAAGAGACAGCTCAGAGAGAGAGGCTGCAAAGCAGCTTGGTAATTCAGGTGCAATAATCATTTTGCAAGGACAGAAAGATCTTCTGGTCCCTGAAAAACCTCCTGTCATGATGAGCAAAAATTTCAGGTCTGTCTTGTCAGCCTAACTCATCAGCTCTGCCCTTACAGCCTTTTCTCAACACTTATTTAAAACACATCCAAAATGTAAGACTGTCATTCAGAAATTCATTTAATTTTAATAATAATAGAGGTCTTTTCAGATCATGCCAACGTCGCCACTTCTAAAAGGCAGAATGGATATTTTTAAAGCAAAATGGGACCTATTGTATACATTTAAAGGGTAAAAAAAACCACACCAACTTCCGAACTACATTATACAGGCTAAATTCCATGCAAAAGAAAAAGCTGATGTAGATACTCCCACTCCAATGCAATTCATGAAAAGGCTCCTGCAGTAATACCACCCTCAAACTAGAAATGCAAGGATTATAAAGCCAGGACCATGCTCCATCCCTACTCGCGGTGCAACAGTTAAAAATCTTACCTGCTGCACCAGTCTTTAATCATGACTTTGTACTCACTGGACTTGTTTTAGCAACAGGTAGAAGTTGCATCTGCTTTTCCATCTCTTGAGCTTGTGTTAGTAAGATAAACCCTGTGGAATACCAGTTTCTTTGCAGATACACAACATCAATTTACACTGTGATTGATTTTGATGTAGCCAGAAAAGAACCAGAAACTGTCAAGTCTTCCAGAAGTTCTTTTAAACCCAGCAAGAAAAGGATAGTGGTGGATACCTGTCTATGAAAAAGCAAACTGACAACCATGATCCATTTCTGAGGACTATCCTCATTAATAGTCACCATGAAGTCATGACCAAAGTCTGAGTAATTCTTTCATCACTGTCTGACGATGCACTGAGTAAGGGATATAAAATCTGGACTTATCTCTAACGTGCCCACACACAATCTATGGCAGAAGGCAGCTAAATTCTGCCTCAAGATGTCTCAACTTCATTAAAACATGTTTCTGGTACAAAGGAATCTTTATTTCTTATCATTAAAGCAAAATCTCTTCTTCAGCAGCCAAAATCTACTCTCCAAAGTCACTGTCAACAGTGTGATTGTATTTTTCAAATCACATTTTTCAGCTAATTGCTGTCCAAAGCCTCCTTGTTTTACTCAGATATGTAACTGTAGGAATCAGTCATGCTACTCAGTCAATTAAATTGTATCCTTCTTGGCCCTTCATCGTTTAGGATCTGATCCAGCTCTCCTTGACTCCTTGACTGCAAAGACGACTGGATCAGAGCCATTTTGCATAATGCTGGTAGAGGATTAGGTATTTCAGTCAGGTGTTCAGGTGTACTGCCTGAACTCCATCTGAAATTGCCTGCATCAGACAGGCTGGTGCAGAGAACTGTTTGCATACAGAAAGAAGTACTGAAATTGTAAAGAGCTGTTTGTGACCATGCACTTGCTGGGCTAGGAGATATTATTCTTACTAATGCACCTTTGCTAATGTCCACATCACAAGGAGAATTTTTTTTTAGCATAACACTAATGTTAGTTGTCCATTATGGTATCTGGAGTCATAATGGCCAAGGAATCCCTACAGTGAAGGAGCAAAAGGAACAACATTCAGAAATAAACTCCTACATTGGTTATGGGAATATTGCTGTGACAAAATTTTTTTCAGTGCATTAATTTCTGCTTGGTTTGCAGCGCTTCAGAAGCACTTAGGAAAACCATTCTCAACCCTCAGAGGGTCCCTGTGATATTTCTCTTACAGATATCTCCTTAAGCTCACTCTGGCTGGCTTTCCTCAGCCCCCAACACAGGTCAGCAACACATTCCTCTGCATCAGACAAGAGGATCTGATTGTGGCTGTCACTCTTTGCTGAGGCTTTAACTGACACTACCTGTGCAACTCTAGAAACCACATCAAATTGCAGTTTTTCCTGATTTTACAGTAATTTGCATAATAGGTCAACGTTAGCACACTGTGCTGACGGAGAAATGGCACAACTGAAATCTACCTTGAATGTTTCCATTAAAATGTGCTCCATTTTTACCCCTCTGCCCCCAATTCTGTCAGGCCAGGAGTGAATTAAGGAAATACATATGTAAACAACTATAAAAATGCAAAAAAAAAATTATAAAATTAGTTCTAGATGCATAATCCACTGTGATTCATGTTATGTTCCCACCATGATCCCAGTTCCAGAAGAGTTAATCAACCATAGCAACCTTCTAATCAGAGCAGTGAACTAATGATCCTATTTCTGAGTAATACCAGTCAGATAAGGCTCTCAAAAGGTAGTTAACATCACTTTGGTGGAAAGGCATGACAAGTGCAAGTTCTAGCAGTGAGTAATGCATCATTCATGCCCCCTCTCGTTCTGACATTTTAACGTTATCTTGTTTTACTGTGTCGGCCTAACACTGCCACTGCTGGCAAATTAAACTGTGAACTTACAAAGTGGGTGGCAATAAATACAAATTATGAGAGTTCAAAAGATGTCCCTGGAGGTGTACTGCCAGACATGGAATGTCTCTGGCTTTTCTGTCACATAGCAATAGACAAGACAAAGTGTAGCATGAGCTGAAAAAAAGAATTAACTACATCATGGTGAAAAATGAGAGGAAAATGAAAAGGGAGGAAAAAAAGGGAAAAAAAAGGAAAAAAAAGAAACCAAATAAAAGAGAGATGTAAAGACAGAGCAGGGGACAAAAGAACATACCTCTGGATGATAAAACATAACTCTATTTCACCTTGCAGAACAAAAGTTGTGTTAATTAGGAATCAACAAATGCCTCTTAGAAACATAGACCAACTATAAAATGTTGTCAGTGTTATTACAAAAGTAAGTGACTCCTCCTAAAGAAACTGCCACACCAAACCAGCTGCAGCATGATGTTGCAGCATTTGTATCTTGGACAGAATTTCAGAATCCCCTACTTACCCATGCTAACAAAGATTTCACATTTTGCATTGACTTAAGTACGTGGGGTAAAATCCTGTTGTCATTGTCAGGAGAATTAAAAAATAATATTGAGACAACTGCCTGACGTGACATCAAGGAAATCAGAAAAAGCCTTATCCCCAGCCTTTTGTACTTTATGTACGGAGATAACAGGGGCAGTGGGGTTCCCCTCACACCACCCCCAAGGGCTCTCAGGAGGCTGGTGACCCACACTGCCCTCCACAAGCCAGGACCAAACAGCACAGTACATCAGTTGTACTGCAGATTTACCACAGAGAAAACAGAAAAAGTTAACATTTCTTCCTTCCCATGGGAAGATAAAACTTTCCATGCTATAATGGGGTCAGAAAAAAAAAAAAAAGCTGATTTTAATATACCCAAGCCATGAAGCTTATTCAACTTGGTCTAACACCACTAATGAATCTTATAAAACATTTTATCTCCTCCGCCCATGTTCACAAACCACTCACATGAGGCTTGAAAATCACAATAATACCTTCCCAAAGTGCAGATATCACTCACACCATATGCACAACTCTTTATTTTTCCGTATAAACTATTGGTTTCATTGAAACTCATTAGCATCACCTGTGTTAATTACACTAGCAAACCAATCAACAGCTCCTTCTTAATTAGGTTTTCTTTATTAAAGCCGGAAATTACCAAGGAGACAAAAGTCAACTGGGGAAATTATGTGAAAAGGAGTGTTTATGCCAAATTACCATACAAAATATAATAAGGAAAGGAAACTCAGTTTGTTTACAGGAATAACAAACAATATTAATTTTCAAGGTCACTGGCACAATTATTAATTACCTGTCTTATATTTTATTGTGATAGTTTAGCCTGCAAAGGTGGGGGTGGCTCATAAAAACCCCTTTGGAGTGTGGCTGTGCTACATTTCAGCTGCCGCGGTCACTGCCGATGCCGTGCGCGGTGCTTTAGGAAGTTACTTTCATGAGCACTTCCCAGATGGGTTGGCACGATGGAAATTCTGTAAGGTACATAAAAAGCTTTGTGGTTTGACTGCTACCTCTGTCAGAGAAGTCCCGTGGGAAGGGAGAATTCAGCCAGGGAAATCTAGGTTGCCAATTCCTGGTGGAAGGCATTTCGGGGTCCAAGAATGTACCATGAACAGTGCTGCTGCTGCTGAGCCTAAGACCTCACAGAGTTGCCATACTGCCACCCTTTACATCCCCTGATACCAGTTAAAATGACTCCCACAACTCCAGGGAACAGAGCTGGCATGGGCTGAAACAAACTTCACTACCAAACCAACAAACTGACCCTTCTGTAGAGGAAGGCTGCTGGTGTACCCAGCTTCTGCCACTCCACTGCCAGTAACAGGTTACCAGGCTTCATTTATGGGCCAAACTCCAGACTCAACAGCATCCTGCTCAGTCTGGTTGGCATTGGGTTGATGCCAAGATGAGGTCAGGGTGCTGGGCCACAGAGAAAATTCTGTGGCTGTTAACCAACAAACTGACCCTTCTGTAGAGGAAGGCTGCTGGTGTACCCAGCTTCTGCCACTCCACTGCCAGTAACAGGTTACCAGGCTTCATTTATGGGCCAAACTCCAGACTCAACAGCATCCTGCTCAGTCTGGTTGGCATTGGGTTGATGCCAAGATGAGGTCAGGGTGCTGGGCCACAGAGAAAATTCTGTGGCTGTTACTGTAGGAAGTTTGCCAGATGCCTTCTCTTTACATACCCACCTACCAGGAGAGTCCCCTTTGAGTATTCTTTACCACACTGTATCTTCTTCTCAGGTTTTGTATGTGCCTACACAAACACATCCTCACACGCAAACACAAAAGTTACTGCAACTTCTTTGTATATCCACAGCTCTCCCAGGATCCCCAAAGAACCATTAGATGTCACCAACAAAGCAACCATCTATTGACAAGCCCCCACACTCACAACTGTCATGAAACTTTTCAAGACACACTGCATCAGCAAAGCATCATGTGCTGATGTTTTGGTTTCTCTGAAGCTTCATCTCTACAGATTAACCACCTGGCAATATATACTGAATTTTCAGCTGACCAGTATGAAAAGTCAATGCTTGAGTCCTGCATTCCTGACCAAACATGTCAAAGGGACCTACTGAAATAAGCCATTCATGCACTGTAGATTATCTGCTGTCATTTCACCTGGAAATCCACCGCAGCAACAGATTATTTTGGAGTTACTCACTGTGCTGCATGATGGTTCAGTTTAGCTTTCTAAACATGAGATGACTGTTCCCAGCCTTGCACTGGTTAACACGTCTGTGGCTTTACAGAATTTTATTTTGGAAACTCCTTTCTGATTCCATAGAAAGCTCAGAGCCTGCATCATCCTCCCCACCACACTGTTTCCTAAATGGCTGTGAACAGGTCCTTTTGTTGATGGCAGTTAGATCAGGGAAACATTCATACATGCTGCTCTCACATTAGATCAGACTTTTTTTGCTTGTTTTGTGATTAATTCTACACTGATTAAAAAAATACATGTAATTTTTAATTAAACCTTTTCATTCTGTCCTAATATTTTGGTGCCTGCATCCATTAAACCCATCAGGTTTTTTTCAGTCCTGCTTTGGGAAGAATAATTTTCTGTAGTTTTACAAATATCTAAGACTCTTGAAAAAATTATTCTACTCCTCAGAAAACCCTCCTTTAATCCAGTTCTCTATTATATTGCCAACATCTCAGTCTGCAATAAGTCCATTTATTAACTGTTCAAATGCACATACCTTAGCTTTATTGCACAGATCTATTACATAATGGGCAATTATCTCATTTCACAGACAGTTGCTTGTAAACTAAGATAATGTGGTTTTCCCATGAGTTATTCTTGTATGGATTATGGGGTTTCTCTGTATTTTTTTGCGTGTGTTGATCTTACACTTTACATTCCTCATTATGGCACCAGGGGAAGATGCAGCAGTCACCAGTGCCAGGACACCTGCTGCATCTGCTCTCTGCATGGAAAGCATCTGGCACACTGAGGCCTCAATGCTCATCTGGGCTCCCAGGTGTGACCGTAGTACAAATATTTCACTTTCTCCAACTTCTTCGCAATGCCATTTCCTTCCAGCAGAATTTGGAAGCATTACAACCCCCTCTCTCCAGCTCTGCAAGGAGTTTTTCCAAACTGACACTTTCTTTGATCCTTTCCCTTCGTTTCCTCACTGAAGTAGGCAATAAAGATGTGACACAGATTCCAGAGGGCTGGTGAGAGACTGGGTCACCTCCTAGCCTCAGTCAGCTGATGGAGGAAAGAAAAAGGTCACACAAAGCTTCAGGTCTGACTCTCCAGCAAACCTTGTATAAGCCAGGGGAGTACTGGGAGGGAAGTGACTGCCCTGAAGGTGTCTGTATAATTGAGGACATCTCACACAGTCATTGGCAGGAGGTTCTTCCTCTTCCCACTGCATGTGAGCATTTTCCCTCAGCTCATCCCGTTCCCTCCCCTGACACACTGACTTGAATGAACGCAACACCTAGGACCTGCATTCAAATCACATTTTCTGGTTCAGTCAGATGACATTTCCATCCCTGCTTTGATCTTCACCATAGGCTACTGGAGAAGAGGCACTCTCCAGTCATTCCCTGAATCTTTCTGGCTTTTAGAGTACGACAAAAACACGCTCTGCATATGTCAAAATATTGGCTGGAAGAACCCCCCAGGTGAACATCCAAACTCTGAAAAAGGTTGTGAGGGCTCTTTAGGCCTTCTTCACGCCCTGCCTTATGAGGGAATAATTTGTCAATGCAGAAAACTCCCTACTCAGCCTCTTCCACTCACTGAATGCCAAAAATAATCCAAAAATAATGGGATGTTGCCTATTACATCACCTGCTGTACCAAACCTTTGCAAGATAATGTCATGGAATGTGACAAGGCTGTCTCAGAAAAGAGTTAGACATCAGCTGCTCTTTAAAGTGGATGGTTTTAGAGAAGTATATTGCATTCTAAAAGTGGAGCTTGCAATCTGTGTATCATTTAAGTCAGACTACCACATTCTGTTTTAGAAAGAGAGAGGAATGTGGAAATGTTCATTTCTTTTATGTTAGTTGGAGGGGAAAATAGCCAGAAAAAAAAATCCCCTGTGCTAGAAATGCATCACAGTTACAACAATTCCAGAATGAGTATTTAAAAGACAAATTTTTTGAAAGTATATGATTTCCCTGATAAACCATAATGGCTCTTTAGAACCCATCATGGTCTACTATATAAAAAAAATCATATTTAAAACACTTCTAAAATGTGTTATAAAGAATTTTTTTTAAATGAAAATTATTTACCCAGAAGGCCATAATGGTTCTGAAATGTATTTTGTAAATCTGTATTCAGGGACATTTTTTGTTAAAAAGGATTTTATTTTTTTTTTTTGGCCCAAGAGATCTTGAACAGCTTCTATGGAACTATCAGAATTTATTGTTTCAATAGGGCTGAAATGAAGTTTGGAACATTCACATATAGCAGTAATGTTTTTCAGACATAAATGAGAAAGAGGAAAAAGGCAAAAAGGCAGTAGAAGTGAAAGAAGGAAAGGAAATGGAAGAGGGAGACAAGGAGAAGGGAGCCTGCCCACACAACTAAGATGCTCAGGCACAGAAGAGCCACAGTCCGGGTAGCAGATGCAGTGAGGGGGAGGCCTAGAATTTCCAGGAAATGCGGGAAGAAAATATTTCTCAGCTCAGGGAAAATCACAGCTCCCACAGTCTGCAGTGTTACAACGTGCCAGCTCTGAAGGAAATAAAGTAAAAGAAAGGAAACATTGATTTGGGTGAGCAGGAGCTGCAGAGCTGACAGCTGCCCCAGGTAAACACTGTAAATACTTGCACAACAGCATCCTGGCGTTAAATAGCACAGGCTATTTACAGAGTCTTCTTCTGTGTGCCTGTTAGCCAAACCCAGCCCACATGCTGGTCCCAACTGTGGACTAATGATGTGAGAGGAGAAACAGGAATAGCCAGAATGAAGTAACATGGCCAGCATCCTCCTCGTGCCTGAGTGTAACCATCAGACACCAATTCTGAGCTACACCAGGTGGATGGAGAGTCATGGTAGTCTGTCCATGCCAGTGGGAAGGGTCTGGTTCACACTTCTCAGAAACATTCTCTGGCTGATAAAGAACAATTATAAGGACAACCCTTCCACGGTACTTTATAGCCGGAGATATTAACCAATCCATCTTCAAACCAAACCCTCAAGAAATTATGAAGGGTGTAAAGACCCTCAAGGAACAACCAGTTGTGGCTGCACAAAGCAACCCACAACACAATAGCAGTTCTACATGTGTGCACAAACACACACACAGCCATTTTCAGGAGCCATAGTCGGTGCTACCAGATGACTCTGAGGCACTACTTTTAATTTTTGTTATCTCATTACTTTAATTCTCCCTTGGGAAGAAAATACTGTGCCTGGAATGATACTCTGGGACCAAGAGCCAGCTATTTTGGTACAGGTGAATCGTACCCTAGTTGAAACAGTACTCACTCAATGCAGCCTTTCAGTGGGAAAACCAGCTTTGCCTTGCTCAGAAAAGTCAGAAATCAAAACATCAGGAGCTGCTGACTTGCACCTTGCAAAACTCCAGTGCTGAGCCCCAAGGTGAGTGCTTGTGATTGTAACACCATGACAGACACAGCGGCTGCAACTAGAGCAGAGGCTCAGCCATCAAATCAAATCTAGAGTAATTCTAAAATGTTAGCTGCCATCCTTGCTTGTTTTTCCTTAATAACTGGAAATAAGTACCAGTTTAAAGCTAGCAAACATGGTTGATCCAGTATCATATATGTACATCATCAAATCCAACGTCACTGTAAGTCTGTTGATACTTCAAAGGGCATTAGTTTAACTAAACTAATGCCTAACAAAACACATTTCAATCATTTAAATCTATGTTTAAATGAGTCTTAAAGACAGGACAGTCCTTGAGCTTATTTACACAAGCTATCATACCTTCTGAGCTGGATATGCACAACTCACTGTATTAAGGATTTCTGTGTCTGATTCTCTTCTGATGTTAGTGTATTGCCACTGGTGATGAGGAAGTCACCACTGGTGGAAATGAGACTGCTGGAGTCAACTGCAAATATGTGTTGACATAAGGAGTCCACCTTGTACTCCCAAGCAAGGCTCTGGTGACACATTACAGGCTGGATCTAGTAGCAAAGGGATGAGTTTCCCTAGGGGGTTGCTAAGCAGAAGCTCGTACTATATCATCTGTGGTCTCTTCTGGACTTCAATTCTCTACATCTGTGGTTCAGGGTAAGTGGTGTTAGTGGATAAAGTCTGGAGAGCTCTGCACCTGGAGGCTCTCACTCCTGAGGGAATGGGGGATCCATGCCTGCAGAGGGGAGATGCAGCCAATCTGCCTTAAACTCAAAGGCTAACTTTTGTCACCAGTCTTCCCCATAACACTTCAAGAGCTTAAAATATACTTTGAGGAAGGTTTCAAACACTTTTTCCCCTCAAATCTGTCTACGCTTATTCACTGTGGATTCCAGAGGGATGACCTGGATTTCCTTGCACACTCTCAAACCAAATTATATTGGTCCCAATTAGGTCATCTGCTAGCTGCACCTGCAGCTCAGGACTGCAAAATTCCTTCCCCTGTGTATCTCGCTACAGTTAAGACAGGACAGGGAAGCCTTCTGTGTTAGAATAACTACTATAAAACCATATAACACAGCCTAAAAATACAATTATAATTGCAACGCCAAAAGCAAGCCAGTCAATATCTTCAAGATTCTAATAGTTTCAAGCACTATTACCTTAACGGTCTCACATCACAGTACTGATTAAAGAAACATTTTGTCTTTTTATCTGTATTCAATGGAGAGCATAATCACTGGAGTGTAGAGAGCTAAAATATTTATTAGGAAGTATACAGCTCGGGTCAGGCGGCAAAAGTCAATGTTGAAGCTGTGAGCTGCAATCCCACTCTCAGTCTAGTTCACAGACCCATCCCATCATCTCCTTGGGATCATCTGCTGCACACAGGACAAGCTCTGGAGTTAGCTGTGCTACCACTCTGCTCCTCTGCAGAATGCTCTCAGGAGGATCCCCCACAGGAGCTTAAATGGGCAGCATCACTCATGGAAGAGATATTTCTATTCAGCTAAACCAACAAGATCCACACATGAAAAAGAGATACAAATCAGCCTCAAATATGGAAAATCCAGGTTTGGGATTTTTTAAAAAGTAAATGAGCAAATCTACCTTTGCTGACAGTAGCACTGCTCTTCATCTAGAATTGAGGGGGAAAAAAACCAACAAATGAGGCTTTGCTCCCATTCTTGTCCTGATAAATTTGTTTTCTCTTTTTGCCTAATTGCTTAACAATAAATCCACACACACTCTATTATCCATAGCCTACTGCAATCTTCCTCAGGGCACATGATCAGCAATCAGAAAGCTTGAAAGATGGCCAACATAATCTTAAATATCCCAGTGTATTACCAAATCAGTATTTCAAATTTAGTGGACATACTCAGATATGTTTTCCTCTCTGCAAGAGGCACCATGTAAGTGGCAAACAAGATACAGAAGATCGATTATTTAGCATAATTGCACAATCTAATTGTATGGATTTTAAATGGAACAGGAGGAGAAAGATTAAAATCATACAGCACAGCAGTATACTTTCACAGAGTGCATGAAATAGATTTTCCCCAATTAGCGGAACAATGGAAATATTTACTGTCAATCCAGTGAAGATATTCTGAAACAAGAGTCAAGCAACATCCAGATCTGCACAGAGCAGGAGTGAATCATTTCATCATTAACGTGGGGGGGAGAGAAAAAAAAAAGGCATTGAAAACTTACACATTCTGCTCAAAAAAGCCATGCTCCCGTGGTGCTGCTTCATTTCAGAACCACATTTGGGGACCTTATGAGCAGCCAGTGCTGACTTCCCACAAGTACAACATCCCTGCGAGTGGGTGAGTTTTAGACCCGCATGTGCCCAGGTCTGCGCACACACAGCACATTTCACCATTGGCTGCCAAAACTGAACCAGTACACTACATTCTGCAGATTAACTAGGGGAGTGGAGAGAGCTCCCCTGTCTCAAAAATTAAGTGAAAATGCTAACCTTGTCATATTCCCTGGGCAAACAAAGGCAGCGGCAGCTCCGCTCCGCTCAGCCGTACCACGGGTTAACTGGCATTTCTAATACTTTTCACCTAGCCTGGCTTGACAGATGCCTAACCTTCGCTGGGAGTGGAGACAGCCTGATGGGCCCTGGCCTTACAGGGGGAAAATTTTTGATGCTTCCCACTTATGACATGATTGATTTTCTT
>NW_008692654.1:0-221 GCF_000695815.1 Acanthisitta chloris | reverse complement strand
GCTGCCTGCCCGAGCCCCCGCGCGCCCTGACCTCGACATATGGCCGCTGTGAGGCTGAAAACTGATGACGGCAGAAACCTAAAAAATCAATAGGCCCTGTCAGTCAGTGGGGAGGCGAACGTCTCTTAAAAACCCAATCACGACATGCACTTGCTGCATGGTGCGGATCCACTGCACACTTGAGAACACACTGAATTTCCAGGGGGGTTTATTTATTTAAT
>NW_008692653.1:0-572 GCF_000695815.1 Acanthisitta chloris | reverse complement strand
GCAGGTGTGTGAGGAAGGGCAGCAAACGATCAGCTTAGTCTGGTCCAGAGCATGGGGCTGTGGGAAGTTCTCCTGCCATGACTGGGCAGTATCATCTTCCCAGGTGATGTGTGCATCACATAGGAAATCCCAGGAATGATTTCTGCACTTCCAGTGGGTATGGAAAGGGGCTAGCGATGCTCTAAGGAGAGTGGAATTCTTCATAAAAACAGGATGAGGAGGTGGGGCAGAGGTGCAAGAATGTTTGAGAGGATGGAGACAAGAGAGTTGGTGTTGGGGTTTGTTAACCATCTCCTCTATTGACCAAAGACCTCAAAAGTGGCTCTGAGCTGGGCCGTGTCTGTTGGGGTGACTCCATTGGTGTCTCAATCCCCACGGCCCTGGGCCTTCATGCAAACCTTTGGGAATGTGCAGAGTGGGCAGGGAACTGAGTGTGGGGCCCAAGAGCTCTGCTGGGGGTGCAGAGGGCAGGAGCCCAAAATGAGGAGAAGACAGGCAGGGCCGAGAGGGACAAGCTGCTGTCAGTGGAGGTTGCATGGTGCTCACTCTGGGGGACTCTCCTACAGAGATGT
>NW_008692652.1:6452-6730 GCF_000695815.1 Acanthisitta chloris | reverse complement strand
GATCTTTAAGGTCCCTCCCAACACAAAACGTCCTTTGATCCTGTGCAATGTCTCACTCAGGCAACGTTTGCCTCCGGTTTGAAGAGGCAGCACTTAGGCAGATGAGTTGTGTACAGGTGCACTGATGCCTGCATGAGGCAAAATCTCCAAACCACGTCTCTGAGCTTTATAGATTGCTGTGGTTGCACGGACGTAAAGCCATGATACTTGGGTGAAACCCCAAGCTGAGTGAGGTGACTGGTGGGTGCAATGAGATATGCTGCATTCAGGGGATTTTG
>NW_008692652.1:5669-6419 GCF_000695815.1 Acanthisitta chloris | reverse complement strand
AATTTAAGCAAGAGATTACCCGGAGCCCGTGAGTTCTCCAGCAGCAGTGGCCAGATGCTTCAACCTGCGGTGAAGAAGGCACAGCAGCTAACCGGTCAGGGTAAAGGTATTTCTGCCTGTCGTTGGCGACAGTGTTGGAATCGACCTGCCCATCTGCTGCGAGGCGAGCTGGACTGGACGGGGCTGGCACGCAGTGGGCGGGAGAACATCCCCAGCGCCACGAGGCGACCGGAGCCTCCTCCTCCTCGCGGTGGGTGGGCAAGGAGGGGGAGGCTGCGGTCGCCCCGTCGGGCGGGCAGCTCCCGGTCCCGCCCCCCGAGCCTTGCGGGGCGGAGCGCATTCCCGGGATATATCCACCCGGGCGGTGTCGGTTCGGTGCTCATTGCGGGTCCCTCCCGGGGGTGATGGATATGGAGCTGAACGTTGACCCGTCGGAGCTGCAGTCGCTGGGGGAATATGAGTTCGAGAAGAACTTCGATCAGGCGGCAGCCAGGAAATGGATGATGGAGAACTGGTGAGAGGAGAGCAGGTTGCGGCTGCAGTGCACCCTGGACCCGGACAGCCCGTCGGGCCCTGCTGTTTGTAGCAGAGCAGCTGCTGAGGAAGGGCTGCAGCGTCGCATGGGGCAGAGCAAACTGTGGTCGAGGTGGTGCTGCAGCATGCAGAGAGGTGGTGATGTGTCATGTGGGCAAAGAGCAACCACGGTTGGCCACTGCAGCCCTTGCACCAGCAAATAGGGCACTCAGGCCT
>NW_008692652.1:0-5618 GCF_000695815.1 Acanthisitta chloris | reverse complement strand
AGCTGTTGGTGCAACTGGCCTCTGCTCGCGGGGTCTGATGTGTGAAGGGATAAAATCCATTGATGTATTAGCACAGGATCCTGCTCACAGGACACAGGAATCTGCCTTATCCCATCCAGGTCCTCTGGAAATCTCCATGATGTAAATGCTCACATTTCTGCTGTCCCCAGGGTTTTTCCTTGTTAGCTCTGCTCCCTGTCAGGGCAGGCTTCTTGTGACCAAGTCCAACCTTAACACAAGAATGGGAGGTCTTCTGCTGAGTTGTTGATCTTTTGTGAGAGTGCTTTGCTGGGGTTACAGACATCTGGCTGAAAAGAGGTCAGTTTGGGTCTTTTCCTGACTGCTCTCTCTCCTCTACTTGCAGGCATATAGCTTTAATTTTTGGTGTTACTTATTTTATCCTGATCTTTGGAATCCAGAATTTCATGAAGGAACGTGAAGCCTTCCACTTGCGTGCACCCCTGGCCCTGTGGTCCTTCAGTCTGTCCATTTTCAGGTAAGAGCCTTTGCTAAAGCTGAAGACAGCTGGAGACATTCCGTCAGGTCTGGGTTGATGGAAAGGTCTGGGTATCTGCCATGTCATTAGGGAAATTAATCTATTTTTTTCCCTGTTGAAAGCCTTTTTGTACTAGAGGAAGTAATGTGCTCGTAAAAGTAATTTGTTTCTCACCAGAAATACTCCAGCACGTCAAATGAATTGAGAAGGAACACTGGGAACTGTGCTTGAACATCATTTGTGGAGAGATTTCAATGTGGAGCATCCAAGAGCAGAGATCCTCCCTCATTCGAGGGATACCTGTCAATTACAAGTTCGATTTGAGGTCTAGCACTCTTAGAATACTTTAGAATATTTTCCCCCCACCTTTCTCTCTCCCTGTTGTGGTGGAGATGGGGAAAATTCTGGTATGCTCGCAAATATCAATCGAAAATCTGTGTTTTCAAACTGTCCAGTCTTCCGGTACTGGTTTCCTGCAGTTTCAACCTCTGTAATTACACAGGCAGAGTTCGATTTTCCAAAATTCCCCTCGTCTCCAGACCTCTTCTGTCTGTTTGGTGAGAGAAAGCCAAAGTCTGCCACTGCCTCTGTAACTCCAGTTGGCTTTGGTCAAATCTAAGAGATGCTGATTGTCCTCTGTTAGGGCAGGGCATGGCAGTGGTCTGTAAAATCACAAGCTGTGGGAGAGGGGAGGTCAGAGGATGCCTGTTCAAGATCTGTTGGGAGACAAGGTCATGTTGACAAAATGTATGTGTTGATAACAAAGAAGAAGTGGTATTTCTTCTCATAAGCTGTAGGAACCGCCTACCACAGGTAGTTGTAATGCTCCCTGGGCATGTCCTTGTGGCCCATGTGAATTGTCCCCCTTTTCTAATCAGGTGTGGCAGCTTTTGCTCTTGAGTGCCTCTCCAAGCAGTGGCAGCAGAGCATGTAATGAGAGAGCACTCTTTGCTCAGACCTTGGCTTCTGTCACCCTCCAGGAGCAGCTTCATGGCACCAGGCAAGCCAAAGGCCCGTGTCGGTGGCTCACAACCTGCTTTCTCCTTGTGACTTGCTGCTGTTCTGGTGTGAATGGCACCTGTTTTCTGCTCTGTCTTGCAGGAATATGTGTTTTAAATCCTGACTTAAAGGTGTTGGGCAAGCCAGTGCCCAGCAAACAGGGGGCTGAAACCTGCTGGGAAGTCTAAGGAGGCAACAGTTTCTTTCAATGTCTTCAAGATTGCCTTGGGCATTGAGATGAATATCCTTGAGTGCTGAGCAGTCGGAGGCTCTGGTGAGGCTCTGGGCACAGTGTTCAGCTCTCCTCTGGTTTTCTTGCAGTGCCATTGGAGCCTATCGGGTCTGGAAGCTAATGGCCTTCCTCCTCCTTACCAAGGGATTTAAGCAGTCGGTGTGTAGTCAATCACCCCACATCCACCCTGTCTCCAAGCTTTGGATCTATTTATTTGTACTGAGCAAACTCCTGGAACTGGGTGAGTCTGAAAATTCTCCTATCCTGTGTCTTTCTACCTCCATTGCTTCTACGACTAGATGTGTTTTTACAGGTCTCTGTCCAAATGTTACTGGGAGAACAGAGTTGTTTAGCCTTGCACATGTCACTCGTTTTCTTGCTCCCTGTTGCTCAACTCAGATGGTATGATGGCTCTCCACGGGGCTCCTGCTCTAGTTTGATCCCCAGGCCACTGCCTGGACTGGGCAATTCTCACTGGGATGTCTGTGGTGAGGTGGCAGCAGGCAGGCAGGGGAGGGCTGGGCTTTCCGCCCAGTTTCCACCCAAAGAATTAAAGAGGAGCTGATCTGAAGTGCTGTGTAGGTAGAGATAGGTAAGCAAGCCTGGGACAAGGGGCTCTTCTACCACAAACATGCCAGTGGGTAGGGTACCTGAACGGTCTTTTACTATACAGAGAATTCCAAGGGGAACCTAGGGTTTGGTGGGATCAAGCCATGTAATGGCTGCAGCATTGAAGCCTGATTATTCTGCCTCACATGAGAACTTGTGCAACTTATGTGCTTTTCCCTGACTAATGATGCATCTCTCCCCCAAACCAAGGTGACACTGTATTCATTGTTCTCCGGAAAAAGAAGCTCATCTTCCTCCACTGGTACCACCACCTTATCACGCTGATTGTATGCTGGTATAGCTATAAGGATATGGTGGCTAGTTTCGGCTGGGTTTCAGCCTTGAACTTCAGTGTCCATGCTATCATGTACTTCTACTACGCTGTGACAGCCATAGGCATCCAGATACCCATATCCATCAGGAAGATAGTCACCATTACACAGATGGTGCAGATGACGGGGTTTGTGATAATGAACATCTTTCTCTTTTTCTGGAAGGATAATAAGGTCTGCCCCATTTCATGGACTTTGTTTTTCCTCTCATCCATGATGTATACCACTTTCCTGGCACTCTTTTGTAACTTCTTCCTGAAAACCTATCTGAGTAGAACCCAGAAATCAAAGAGTGGTTAAAAGCAAGAATATAAGAAGAGACTTGGGTGGAGGTGGGTGGTGAGGGTGAAGTTTTCAGTCCTGTCTGGAGCTCAGGTGCCTGATGGGATGGCTGTGATGGGAAAGGGTCACTCTGGATAACAGCCTTCAGATTAACTTGTGCATTGGCCTTGGGTGTGTCTGCCTTGCAGTGGCTGGCACACCACAGTGAGGTGCAACTTGTTGCAGGCTGGTAACAGGAGAAGGAGCAAGTGGCTGGGGACAGGAGCCCTCAGAGTTGCACTTCTGTTTTCTCTTCCTCTCTGAATCGCTTGGGGTTGCCTTGTGCCTTGCCTCCTTCCCAGGGACTGATAGGATCCTGCATGCACCAAGACTCCTTTTGGAAAAAAAGAGAGGGGAACTCCTCTCAGAACAGCACTGCCCTCTCCGTGGCAGGAGAACAGAGCCCAAACCAGCTGCTACTCTATGTGCAGGGCAGTCCCAACAGGTTAGTGGTGGGAACAGCACTGAAACGGAACATGCCTGCTGCTTTTGTGTAGGAAGGGGCTCTGCCTGGTCTCTCCCTTCTCTGGCACAAGGAACTGAATCCCATGAACTTTAAAGGCTGTTATCCACAGTGTGCCTCTTGTAGAATACGAAACAATCTATTCAACTTGACTAGCTACTGCCTCAGACCGAAGCATCTATTCAGGGTGCAGATCTGCCCTGCAGAGTGTGTCAAGCATTGCCTATGATCCCAGCCCAGGCACAGCCCAGTGGGCTGGAGGCAGAAGTGTCCCGGAGTCAACTCTTCTCAGAGTGCATCTGCCACTACTGTGTGATGCATTAAAACCGCTAATAAATGCTGTCGTGTGGATTGATTGACTTCTCTGATGCCTTTTCCATGCCTGGCCTTTGTACAGAGCTTCTCTCTTTGTGAGGGAAGTGCTGCTTTCTCCGTCTCCGTACTGTGTCTTCCTGGGGGTCAGCAAGAGCAAGGTGTCCAGCAAGTTCTGTCCCTCTGTGCTTACTCCTGCGGTCATCAACAGCTGGTCCTGCTGCCCGGGCCCCTGTGCTTAAAATCAGGGAAGTGGAAACAAGAGAGATGATTATAAAAATCAGGCTGTTGTTTTACCCTCTGAACTGAGCATGTGGCTGCCCAAAGGCAGTGTGCTTTATAAAGCCAAGATAAGCCTCAGCACCTGAGTCTGGCCAGGAGCACCCCAGTGTCCAAGCTTCTGAGAGAGCACTGGCTCCTCCCCAGTGAATGGGGTTTGGCCCTACGAGGCTGGAAGGCCACTGCAGGGCTGTGGGTCGCACTTTCAACCCCGGGAGATGGCAGCAGCCTGTACCCTGCCCAGCCTTCCCTGACAAGAATGGCTCCTGCTCTGGACTCCCCAGTGTGGTGGTAGTAGCATAACATCACCTTCCCCAGCTCTGGGAAACACAGATGTAGTCAGCTGAGGTGTTTGGGGAATAAACTGGCTTCCATCTTTGGGAGCTGTCTTTCAAGAGGGGATGGTGAACACATGGGAGTAATGGGGTGATCTCTCCTGCATGCTGCTATTTGGGGCACTTTCTGTGCCAGCTGTGGTCCTGGTGAGGCGTTTGCCAGCTCTCTCCTTAGCCATGTCTACTGCTGCCCCTGCTATGCTCCCTCAGCTCTCTCATGCGTCTCTGGAAGCACAAAAGCATTGAAGAGATGGTGTTTCCACAGCTGCTCTTTTTCTGCCTAAGCTGCCTGATGTGCTCTTGGTGCTGCAGAGGTGATGCTCTGTGGGATGAGCTGAGCTGCCCAACCACCTTTGCTCTGCTGGCATTGCCCCACTCAGCAGTGCAGAGCGGGGCCCTGGAAGCAGGGTTCTGCATCTCCAGATGGGCCCTCTTTCCCCCTCCAAGAGGCACTGCCGCTGTTCAAATGGCCACAATTCTCCACCCAGGATGAAGGTACCCCCTTCCCAAGGCTGCCAGGACCACCCATCTTACCCCACCTGACCTACCCCCTCCCCAGGTCATGCACACTGTCAGCCCTGCGTCAGCTCCTTTGCTCTGCTCTTCTCTCTGGCTAAACAAGAAACAGGAATAAATTGCCTGAACCTAGGCAGGAGAAGGCTTTTATTCCTCCTGGGTTTCATATTGCTGCTGCCGCTACTGGTGTTTGGCAAGTTGTCTGGAGTGCTGAGCTGTGCGTGCGAGGAAAGTGGTGGTGCTTGCTGGGGCTTGGCAAGCTCATAGAGACACTCTCCCTTGCCAGGTGAGTGCTGTTTCTCTGGAGCTCTCTGGAAATAATTCCTCCTTTTACACTGTGAAGAAAAGTCATAAGATGTGTGCTGGTGAGCTGAGATAGACAGGAGACCTGCATCCTGAGGATTTGTGCTGTCTTTTTACGTCGAGGGCACAGAGAACAATCGGTGGCCTCTCCCGTGCAGGAGCCGTTGCCCAGGGTCCCCGCTGAAGGCGTCTTTGAGGCGCCTCGTGCGGCTGGAGCAGCTTGGCCGAGGGGCAGCCGAAGGGAGGCGGGGAGGGTGCGGGATGCAGGGGAGCAGCCCCGCGGCGCTGCCACGGGCCGGGCAGAGGACGTGCTGCAGAGAGGAAGACTTGGCGGGGCCCGGGAGCAGACGGAGCCCCAGGCTGCGAGAGCCGGCGAAGCAGGGCTGGGAGCGGCGTGGGGGGCGATTTTGCCGGGGCCGTT
>NW_008692651.1:12878-16624 GCF_000695815.1 Acanthisitta chloris | reverse complement strand
TATATTTATATATATATATATATATTTATGCTACCTTTACTTACAGAAGAGTAATTGAGGTGAGGGAAATCTTTTTCTCTACTTTCTTTGGAGAGGAATAACCAAGATGCTGGTACTAAGGCTAGCCAGTGTGGAGCACATTCTAGCTTAATTCTGTATGCATGTTTGCCAGTGTCATTATCATCAGCAGTAGTGTCAATGGTTCTGTATGAGAATTAGAATGAGAGAGAATGTATAAGAAAGGCAGAAGGACTGTACGGCAAATGAGCCCATCTTACTTGACAAACGAAAGTTCCTAATTTTTCAAAATGTCACAAGAAAGCCTTTGTGAAAATAGCCTAATGGAATGAATCAGGAACATAATTTTGGAGTTCTTAAAGGATAAATCAGACCTACTAGGCTTCTCGTGATGAGTCCAGCCTGAATCACCTCTACCCACAAGTCGTGCAAAACACTGAAAGACAACAAATGGAAATGCCCATCAATATCTCTTCCACCAAAACCCAGCTGAGTATTGCTGCAGAATTTCTTCTCCCTCACTCTTTACTGGCTGGCATGCCTCTTGCATACATAAACTGCTATCACATGGAGGTGATGGAAAGCAGAACTGGATAGTTACGTTGTTCCCTGTGCAATCCTTCAGAACTTATTCCAAATACTTTGTATTTCATGTGACAGGGGAAGAGAGCAGTGCTTTGCTAATGGAGTGACACTGCTGAATTCAGAAACAGAAGCTTTACAGAACAAAACCCAACAGTCAGTTAATCTGTGATTGTGATCACATTTATCATTGAATTCCAACCCCTTAATAGTCAACAACCATTTATAGTTAGATTGTTCTATGCTAATAAAGAATCACATGTGTTTATTAAAAGTTTTTTAACACAATTTGTAAGCCTTAGCCACTTGCCTTGTGGAGGAGCTTCATATTCAAATGCAAATTTAAGGCTATAATCCCCAAATGGTTTGCTGTGATTTCTAAAACTGTCAAGCAACTTGGGTTGTTTATTCCTTTCCAAATGAAAGGCAGAATCTTTTCTATTAACTAAGACCAGAGGATTCTTGTCTATTCTATCTGCATTTCACCCTACTACATTTTCAGAGTTAATTTGAAATATACAAAGAGAAAGTTTTAACTTGGGGCATTGAACGTAAAAATGTGAACATTAAAAAAACACCACTCTGTGAATAATGGAAGGAATCTCTAGAATTCAGATTACATCCAGGTAGTGAACTCGGGAGCATCAGTGTATGTATGTTGACATGCACTGGTTGAACATTTCTCTATGAATATTTTAGTCTTAATTCCTAAAATTCTTATTCTGGCTTTGAGTTGAGCTTCTTTTCTTGATCTTGTAATCTGGAAATAGTAACTTCCTATTAGCCTCATTTAATTTAGTCTGTATTTTCATCTAGCAGAAAATGAGTGTTTTCACTTTTAGGATAAGTAAAGTTTATTAGTTGGGGTTTGTATGGAAAAGAGCAGTATAGCAACAGGAAATAATTAAAATGCATAAAATGCAAGGAAATATAACATTGCTGAAGAACATAAAGATGTAATATAGGGACCATATCTTCCAAAAGTATACATGTCATTCTCCACAGAGGATTATAGAATTACATGAAAATATGGAATAATTGTATGATTTATGTTACTGCACATTGCTGTAAATGAATAAGTGAGAGGTTTATGAAATCAAAGCTTAAGAAACTTTAAGAACAGAGGGTGGAGAGGAGAAACAGATGGATGCAATTATAAGTCCTATCAACAACTTAAATCTGCTAGCAGTATTATTATCTGTAAACCATTCTAAAGAAAAAAAAAATCATACCTAATGAACTCTTCTGAAAACAAAAGCTCATAGTGTTAATCATGTGACAGTAGATCTGGATGTTTAAAGTATATTACAGATATTTCACAAAGCTGCATGCATTTAGTAAGTGGGACCTGACCCATTCTAAATAGTCCATGATTGTTTGGCTAAAATCTTACTAAAATTGGCTGCTTTTTTATTTAGTAAATTACTCATGAATATGAGATTACCTCAATATTTATTGCCTTAATCAGGAAAGGATATGAGAAGAAGCTTTCTTGGGGACTGTTGAGAACCTCTGAAATGTTGCAAAGGATACATAAACCCAAATAGAGAGCTTTTTTCTTTGTTCTCTCATGCATGCATGCAAGCGTGTACACACACACACCACTCACACTCTTTGTCCTTCTCATTTCATTTCCCCATGCTCTCTTTTATAGCTGTGGTAATCTGCCCAGCAGTCAATATTCACCATGCAGGCTAGATGAATTCTCAGTAAGGCAGAGAAGCCTGCAACCTAGTTTTACATCTTGGGGGTGGGAGGAGGGGGGTGTTTTGTTGTCATTTTTTAAGGGTTAGCTTTTTATTTGGTTTTCTGTTGTCTTTTTTTTTTTTTTTTTTTTTAACATGATCCGCTGGAAAATGTATTTTGAGAGAAAAGCAACCCATAATGATGTTCTGTTGAAACAAGTGATGCTTGTCTTGCTGAAAACCAGAAGGAAAATAATGACATGAAAATTGTCCTTGTTCAGAAGCAGTAAGCAAAGATTATATATAATTGGACAGTTATGAATCAATGAAACTGCATACTTTTTCATGCATCTTGGCAAAAATTCAAGCTTCCTATGTATAAGAAATCAGGATCAGAACACTTCTAGAATAAAATAATTAATTTCTTTAACTTTGTGTGTTCTGGGATGGAACACAATAACTTTGATCTTTCCATTTGAAATGTATTCCATTTCAGCTCTGAAGCTTTTCTGAACTATAATGAAAAAAGCTTCACTTTCCTTTACAAGAAGAGCAGTACTAAATTTAAACATCTATTTCATAAGTATATAGGGGAAGAAATAATTGTGATTTTGCTATCATGTATTCTGCAGTTGCTTGAGTCCAATGTTAGAATTACAGTCTGGTAAGTAAAATGTTCCTAGCTTTAATTTTGTATCATATTATAGGTTTCTGTTTCTGGGTCCTCTGCTACTTTTCATTCTTTGGTTCTACATTCTACAGTTCCTTTCAATACTCCTTCCATATTTCCTAGATCTTGTGATGGCATCCTATTGGATAGATTTTTCACACTCCTCTAGTGATGCCGATTCTTGAATTTGATGGCTATGACATTGCAGCTGTGAATTTGATTAGATAATAATAAGGTTTATTTTTATCCAACTGTGCTATTTTTTTTGCATCACAATTCTTGCATTATTTAGATGCATTATATTTCTAGATGTATTGCCCTGCTGAAAAATCTGGAGTAGAAACTTGGATAATTGGTTTAAATTCTGTATTCAGAATATTACAGAAAACTGCTGTGAAGCAGAAAGGTAATGTAAAAGGTGTCAGAAAAGACTCACATCCTTGAGAAGTATATTCTGAGATAATTGTCTTGACTGGAAATGCAGCTATCAGCAGTGGAGGAGTGAGCTACAACAGGTTTATTTTCAAGTTGTGGAGATTCAGTTACAGTATCAAAGAAAATTGTTTCTTTGAAGAACAGTAAAGAAAACTGCTGTGAAGCAGAAAGGTAATGTAAAAGGTGTCAGAAAAGACTCACATCCTTGAGAAGTATATTCTGAGATAATTGTCTTGACTGGAAATGCAGCTATCAGCAGTGGAGGAGTGAGCTACAACAGGTTTATTTTCAAGTTGTGGAGATTCAGTTACAGTATCAAAGAAAATTGTTTCTTTGAAGAACAGTAAGAATTACTG
>NW_008692651.1:10881-12864 GCF_000695815.1 Acanthisitta chloris | reverse complement strand
GAAAAGAAATTCAATAGTCATGATGATCTCTAATGAATTTAATAAATGAGGGACAAATCTTGAGATACTTTGCATACTATCCAAAAGGCAAAGTTGTTTCTCCAAAGGGCGTTGTAAGCAGAAGAACTTGCTCTGGAGATATTCTCTCACTCCACATCATTGCAAATTACCAGAGAGAAAAAGAAGAAATTATGAATACTTGGAGACTTGTCAAGGGTGTAAGAGATGGAAATTTACAAAACCGCAACTTTAGGAAGGGACCAAGAATTTCTATTCCTTCCTATCCTCGGTAACAATAGATCATAACCCTAACCCTCTCCTGCGTTGAGACCACAGTGTTCTCCCACACAGCTATTGCAGGCATATTTTACTCAGGTTTTAAACTGATAGTTTGAAGTAAGTTCTTTCAGTCATGTTTTAGTTCACCTTTGAAAGCTTCATGCACAGTTGTCCAAATCTGTTCACTGCGTGCTTCTTCATTTAGTGCATGTAAGCAGCTGCATGTAAGTTCAAATAGGACACCACAGTATCCAACTACCTGGAAACTCAGGGATAAGCTACAGAGAAGTAAAATCATTTAGAGGATGATGTTGGAAAGATTGTTCACTAAAATATTGTAATTTGGTAAAGAATTAAAAAGACTTGAAACTGAACAGCATGATTGAAAGTTGAATCCCATGAAAACAGACTATTTAATGAACACTACTGAGCCCACTGAGCATGACAGCATTTGAATCTCATGCATGCTACAGGTCACAGTAAATAACATGGTTTAACCTCAGGAAATAAGGTCTAATCATGACAATTTTTGTCAGTGTTAAAAGCTGGCAAATACATACATGGGGATTATATACACACACACACACACACACACACACACATGCATATGTATGTCAGCCAGAATTTCATACATCACACATTATTCTTCCAAAACCAAAGTGGATAATACAACTTCCTTTCTTTTCTACTCATCTAAAATCTTTGTGCTTGATGCATTTTCTTCTTTTGTGAATTCATTCAGACTTGTTTTGCTTTGTGATCTAGAAGAGAAATTTATGGTGCAGTGAGATATCCTTTTTTATTCATTTGTTTACTATTGGCCTAGATAAGGTTGTTATTCCCATTTTTGTTTTCTAAGAAGTGCATCAAACAGGCAAATAGACCTGTCATCTCTAGTAACATCGCACGGGACAAAAAAAAGGTGTTGATAAGAAATGTACTCCTACTTATTTTTGTACCAACATGGGCAAGGGAGGGCCTAGAGGAGAATATTTTTATTTCTGCAGTTTAACAATTTCCAGCACAAATGCCTGCATACAGGACTCCTATTCATAGGAATATAAAGATGAAAGGGACTGCAGGACATTATCCCAGTCCGGAAAAGATAATAAATTATATTTCAGTAGTTTTAGAAAGACTTGTGTCTATACTGTTGTGAAAGAATTCTAACATTGGAGACTCTGCCGTCTTCTAGGTGATCTTTTATAGCACCTCTCTATCCTTGCTGTTAAGATGGTTTTTGCAATATCTACCCTGAATCTTAATTGCTGCAATTTAGCACATTTCTTTTTGTCCTGTCCATCATTGTGATTGAGAACAGGTGATTTCCTTATTCTTTTGAAACAGCCTTTCATGTATTTGAAGGCTATTATCATGTTCTATCTCAGTTGTCTCCATTCTAGCCTAATTCTTTCAAGCTTTCTCGCAGCTTGTGTTCTCTAGACTCTGGTCATGTTGTTCTCCTCACATTTTTCTCAATAGACTCATGTCTTCCTGGAGCATCATTGTGATTGAGAACAGGTGATTTCCTTATTCTTTTGAAACAGCCTTTCATGTATTTGAAGGCTATTATCATGTTCTATCTCAGTTGTCTCCATTCTAGCCTAATTCTTTCAAGCTTTCTCGCAGCTTGTGTTCTCTAGACTCTGGTCATGTTGTTCTCCTCACATTTTTCTCAATAGACTCATGTCTTCCTGGAGTGTC
>NW_008692651.1:0-10867 GCF_000695815.1 Acanthisitta chloris | reverse complement strand
CCTGCTGAGGCTTTATTAATGCCAAGCTGAAGGGAAGAATTACTTCACATTTTTGCAGGCTATACTTGTGTTTGCACACTCCAATATGCTGTGAGCAGATGCCAACTCATGGTGTCACCATGAACCACATTCAAGTGCAGAGGCTCATGCTAAAACTAGGCAACTAAAGAGAAAAGAAGTACTGAACAGCTTACCTTCCCACATATCTATTAGACAAATATGATAAAGTTTTATTGAAGACTGGTCAACTGAAAAGATATGGAAAAAAGTAATTTTGCTGTTTACCACTGGAGATCAGTGATCAATATTTGCTAATTTCTGAGTGCTTACATCATCCCATTCACCAACAGCTGGAAATCTGACAGTCTTCCTTGCCAGAAGAGAAGGATGCATTGCAGATTAATGGCCAGGTTTGTGTTAATGCTCTGCATTTTCTCAGTCCATGTGTTTATAGTCATCTAGGTCAGAAAATTTCCTAATGAGGTCTATGTGCCAGGTAAACAGTGATGAAATATCTGCTGATGTCATCACTGTGACAAAAAAAACAAGTGGTACAGTAATTTGTCCTTTTCATATGAAGGGATTAAATTAGAGATTCTAAATAAATTAACAAAACCTTAACTGTTATTTACCACCTGAGTCTGTATTGAGTAGTGACGCAGGCATTCCCTGCTGCTAGTCACATTTACAACCAACATTTTCATTTTCATGTATTGGAAAGGAATAAACAAACTTCTTCAAATGCATAATTATAATTTTCCTTCTGGAAAACTAATCTTGTGAATCTGCTTATTTCTGAGCTTCTTTACTGGAAGGAAGCCTTTACTGTATTGCTTACCCATTATAAATCTCCTTAATGATGAAAAAAATGAAAGAAATGCAAACTAACAATGATGCATTTTATAGGCCAAAAAACATTTTCATATACTGGGTTGTATAATTGAAGCCCATCTTGACTAGAGAAGTTACTTTAGAAGTTTTTAAGGTTGTAAGCTATTTCTCCCTGTGCAATTCAATACCTTATTACCAGTTAAAGATCATTATATTATGCTGTATATAGATCCAGTGTTCTGGAGGAATTCCACAAGAAGCAAATGCACTTGTGGGATATACCATATAGCTAATGGATATTTATTTTAATGGCATAAACACTGCTCTAAATCTCTTTTTGCATTAATGATAAATAGATCATTAGCGTGAAGTAGGTGAGAATTAAAAATGGCTTCTAAAAATTTATAGCTCATATTGATTTTGCTGGAATATTTTAACACTAAGGTAGCAGCCAGGTCTTTGGCTTGTATCAATCCCATTCAGGTCAATGGGATGTTGGCTGAAACCATCCAACAACCTGTCCTTCAACTCATGCTTTCTGGCTTTCATCTAGCACATATACGTTAGTGCTCAAAGGTATGTGGCAACATGACCATTGCTCTTGCATATGTTCTAATTCATAAACCTTTGTGTGACTCTAATTCAGATCTACACATTCACTCTTAGCCAAAGGGGTGTTGCTCATTGTCCCATGCAATGTGTGTGCAAATGCTTCTTTCTGCTACAAGGGAAGGTGAGAAACTGGGATCCTGGTCCCAGGTTTTGAGATAGGTTATGTGTATGAAGGCAGGCATGTCCCCCTTTGTTCTTCAACATGTAGAGCACATGCCCTGTGAGGTACCTATTGTGCAGACTGTATCCCTGTTAGCTGCCTGACACTGAGGTTATCTCCTACACTTGACATGATGCACGTGGTGTGCCCACATCTGGCACTGAGCTATATCACTAGTATTATAAGTTTTAATCTGGCAACAGTGATGAATATTTAGAGTAGAACAATTATATTTTCATTAAAGCTATCTTACAGGAGCAAAGTAAATGGAAACTGAGGTTCTTAGTACCAAGTATTGGAAGTTTATATCATACTTAATCTCCCTTCAGTACTTTTATGTTTCCAGAGCAGGAATTGGTATAGGAATAAGGTGAAGGTTTTCAGGGGACTACTCAGGGTAGGAGTTTTATTGAGTAAAGTGCTCTGATTTAAGCTACAAGAATTAACTAATTTTAGTTTTAGAGGCCACTCTGAAAAGAAAGTATTTGAAATAAGATTTGTTCAATCCCAACAAAAAAATAGTTGCAAAGAAAAGGCATTTAATATTTTTAAACTAAGATAAAAAAAATTATGAAACAGAACTTGAGTTTTGAAATAAAATAACTTTTTAAAATGTCTATTGTCATAATTTGTTTCCTTTATTTTTCACTCCGAATAATCTGAGACCATTTCATGTTACCAAATGAAAAAAATAAAGAGTTTCACTGCAAGTTTTTTCTTGGCTCCACTGCTTTTGCTGCTTTATAAAGCACTTTGATATATCTGGATGAGAAGCAATACACTAGTACTAAGCTTTTTTTAAACAAAGCAGCCACAGATCAGTAGCATATACTGTACCAATTCTGCTAACAAAATAACAGTTCTATGCGAAGCAGGAATACGGAAAAAATGTGATAATTCATATTATGTGATTGTCTTCCTCCAGCGTGTGGCATAATTCTGATTAAAATTACTGGCAGTACTTTGTGTGCATCAAAGGAAAAACAGCTCCAGGAACTGACATCCTGTGAAATGTGGAAGAGCTATTATAGGCTAGTGGTTCAATACAGTGGTTTTTGAAATCTTCCTAACGAAACCCATAAGCTTTTTCTGAGCAGTAATGCTCAACTCTGTAACCAAAGATGGTCAGCAATGCATCCATCTTTTCTATTGAAATTTATGATAGCTTTAGCATGTGCAAAGACTCAAAGAGCAAGTTTCAGACTATGATCCTTTTTATGGCCCCATTCTTCTCATTTTACTTGTTAGAAACAAAATTAGATCCAAGGGTGTTAAAAGAGAGCTGCTAGCTTTCTAAGCCTTTAAAAATATGTATGCAATGCATATTTTTTTCTGAGTACATCTTTTATTATGCACTGAAATAAATAGGCAAAATTAGGCAAGTTTTGATAGAGCCATAAAATTGCAGCTGAAAAGTCCTGGATTTTCTTTCCTGTTACAACCTGTTTTTAAAGATAAGCTGGTTGTGACTCTTCATTTTAATTACATAGCAGGTGCTTTGTCTTAGCTAGGAAAATTTTTAGTGTCATTCATTAAAAACTAAAACAAAGGTATGAATAAAATTATTTTCTGTTTCCAATCTCTTGATATTTGTGGCTATTATTTGCATATATGCTAAGGAGAATGAGCTTGGTCAAAGTTTTTTTACAGTGATAATGCTTTCCCATACAAATTGTCCCTTTAAGCAAAGTTGATCATATATTTACAGGATTCCTATTTATCTGTATATAAAAAATGGGGGAGGCCTACACTTCCATAATTACTATAACAATTGACATTTATCATGAAGCGATCTCAAAGTGCTTTAAACACAGCATTGGCTTTAAAGTTGCACTGAATGTTCTTGTTAAAACTTTATGGAAACAAATTTGTAGGTGTAGAAGACATAATCCTGCAATGTATTGTTTCATAGTGCTGGAAGATTAAAGCCTTTGGAACCTTTCAGCATTGCTGTGAAGGGTGTAATTCTACCAAGCCTTATTCATGCAAATAACCTTTACCTTTGTGACTGTTAATATTGACCTAGCTTGTCAATTACCCATTCAATGACGAATGCTTTGTAGTGATTTGCCCAAGGCTGCACTTTGAAAAGTTGTGGCAGAGACAGGTGTAGAACTTCATCTTTTCCATACTACAGAAGGGAAATGTAGAATGTTTTAGAGGAGGGTATGATACATGACCTGATAGTCTAGCCATGTATCATCACAAGAAGTAGCTAATATTCCAGTGTCACTGGATGGGATGTAGGTAAATGTCCTTATTTGAATGCTTCAGCAAAAGTCTGAGTATTTTCTGTATTAGAATGACCTATATATGTTCTTAGGAAAAGAACAGAGTGCATATATCACAAGATATTCTCACTCCTTAAGTTAATTATCTTTGGCTTCTATAGTAGCTTAATTTTTCTTGCCCTATCAATAGGCCTGCTCAAAGAACTACAACATAAAGGGTTTTATCTGTGTTATTGATTAGAAAGTTAAGTGTTTGGGACTACTGGAGCTTCTCCAGTGACTATTTATTTACATTGGGGGAAAAAAATCAGTATTACTTTGAAAAAAATAACTAGAACTTTCATTTAACATTACAAAAGAGGGTATTACTTAATCCCTGAAGTAGGAAATTGCTTTTCTTCATGATCCATTGCTTTCATACTGTTTCTGGCTGCTGGTGCTGAAGGAAAGAAAAACTCTGTTCTCACTGTTTTCGCTGTATCTATTATCTTATCCTCGAAAACAAAAAGTAATTAAAATGGCTGCTAATTTGTTGTTGAAGTAAATACAGAGAGGGGAGAGCTTGGGTATGAAAAGATCCTTTTGCCGCAAATGGGCATTTGGAAATATGGGAGCAGAGCAAGACTTTATGTGGGAAACTGAAAAAAGGAGATTAAGGATTTGAAGTAGTATATCAAAGCTGAAGTATATGAGCTATTGCTATTCTTTGAGATACTGTTATGGTTTTATACCTAAATTCAGCAGCATGTTCCCAGATGATGAATGTTGCTAAGCAGTGTTTTTTCTTATGTTCTGATCTTGTACATATACAGAAAGAAAGAAAACAGCAATTAAAAGCGAAAGGCATAGCTGGCTGAAAATGGTGGTATCTTGTTTCACCTTGCTTAAAACTCATTCTTTTTTGTTAAAAGCACCTATTGTGTTACTACTTCTAATATGCACTACAAAAATATAGCATGTTACTGCTCAGTCCTGGAAAATACAAATGGATTGTGACTAAGGAATGATTATTTTCCTTCAAAAGAAAAAATACTTAGCCAATGTTTCCCTGACATTGTCAGGACAGGTCACAGAATGCATTTTAGTGTAATTAGAAGTTAACAGCAGTGGTTTTAAATTTTTCCCAATCAACAGCAGTAGAAGCTATATTTTTCTCCTTTCCTATCAGTGGTGACTCCTGTTTCTTTTTTTAATCTGATTGCCTTTTTTTTTATACTTTAATCCATTTAGTCTAGCAAATCATAATCAAAGGTTATGCCAGTAAAACAGCAGTCTGAATATAATTGTGATAGCTAGGTTTTGATATTGGTATGTCACAGAAGAGATACACGTCAGTTTAATTTTGAGTTTTAGCTTGTGCTAGCTATATGAGGAAATTAGCAAGACCACGCCATATGCCCAATAAAAGCTTCATTAGAAAAGCATTAGTAGATTAATCCAACTTACTCTGTGGTTTATTTTGCTTAGAATGTAATAACGTAAGTTCATTAGTTAGCAGACTTAATGTTTTCCACTGTACCTCAAAGCAACCAGTAACAATTCCACTGAGACTCCACAGATCTCACTAACACCTGTCAAGATAAACACATGGCTCTCTAGGGTAATCACCTTGGCAACATAACTGAGGAAATCTAGAAAAAAGTAAGTCTTCCACACACAAAAGAGTGTTATACAGTATAAACTTGATTAATGATTTTTCACATACCTCTGAGGTCATGTATCTCTTTAAAGTAGAAAAAAAAAGTCAAATCAATCTCTGAAGAACAAATATTTTGGAATGTACGATACTGCATTTGAAATGTATTTTAAAGAACTTAAAGGATGTAGAATAATTATGCAATTTGAATTGAGCCTCAGAAAGGCTGTCTGAGACCAGCAATTCAGTTTCCATCCCCCTAGGGCTAATATATTAGATTACAAGGATTATTGTAGTGGCAGTATTTGTGCCACTACATTTAAGATTATGTCAGCATTTCCATTTTCAACCTGTATGTTCAGAGGTTCATAACTCAGCTACAGGAAATTTGCTTGGCACTACAAATATGTTTTCTGTACAATGGTGACACTTTTTCAGGGGAAAAAATAAGAAAGAAGCTTAAAGCAAAATAAGTATTTGGACATTTTATGAATGCCAGAAGTTAATGCTGTCTACTTACAACTCTGCTTTTTAAATTTAGTTATTTCTACAGCTGACTTGTAACGCTACTGCTGTCTGGAGTCTAAAGCAATGTATTGCACTGGACAAACAGTAGCAGGCTGTACCTTATCCCTCTCTTTGCCAATATTGTTGCAGGACTAACACATTCAGGAGGTGGAACTCCACAGCACATCCTCTTCTTCACCAAGGCCAGCAAGGTGTGGGGTGTGATGTGACATTCGTGAGTCATAATGAGTGATATCTTAGAAATCCTGTCAGGCAAACCTGCTTAAAAACACACTCCTGTCTTTAGGCTCTCCGCAAAAAACACACTCCTGTCTTTAGGCTCTCCATTAGGCACCATTTAGGATTCTCTTGGCTACTAGTGGTCTTCTCACAAGAAAAAAAAAAAGAAAAAGGCAATCAATTTTGTCTTGCAAAGTCTTTAAACTCAATTTCCCCATTTTAGTGGCTGTTGCATTGTGAGTCTTGTGTGAGCTTTGCCTTGACATGGCATTTAGTATCTTACTTACTGTGCATGGTAAACATTATCAAGAGCTGCAAACAACTATATAATACATTTTGCTATTTCTGGAGGCCTTTATAAACAAATAGGCTGTGCATATACTTCATATGCTTGCACTGGATACAAAAGAGCACAATGCTGGGTTGTGTTACTGGCATGTCTCATCAAACTTCTTGGTTACTGATTTACAACCTATTTTTGTGCTGGGTTTTGGGGTTTTTTTTTGCCTCTAGCTGGAGTATTTGCTGAGGAGTTCAGTTCAGTAGCATTGAATCAGTATCAGGGATCTCTGTTCTGCAGCAATGCAGTGCCAATTCCTGTGGCAGCACTGGTAGACATCAGAGACTTCTGCTGGTTCTGCAGCAGTCTAATTGCCCATAGAATTAGCTGCTCATGCAGTAGTCCAGAGAGAACATGACTACACCCTCCCCTGTTTGATACAGGACTACAAACCTCAAATACCTCTGTGTATTACATGTGGATTTGGCCTTGATTCCTGTGACTTTATATTGGAGTGAAAGGGGGGAACCTACTCAAAACATCAGAACCCTTTGTGAAAAGTTAGACAAAAAAAAAAAAGAAAATATGAAATTAAGTGGCATCACAGCACCAGGAGCCAGCAAAAGATAACCCCCAGTGGAATATGAGCCATTTTCCTCAAGGCAGGTCAAACCAGGGCTAATTCGAGTAAGGGTAGGGAGACTTGGCAATGTGCCTTGATGACTTATGGACCAACCAGGGCTATTTCAGACCAAGGTGGACATTCTTTTCAGCATCAAATTTTCACACTGGAAAATGTTCTCCACCAGCTCTTTCTGCTCTGAATTGAAAGGATCTGGCTTATGTGCATGGTTTCAGTGAAATGAAACAAAATAAAAATCAGCTTGCTGTTGACAGCAAGGAATAGAGAGAAAGAGATTACTTTATACACACAGAGTCAAGAAACATCTATTATGAATATTTAAGCCTATTTGGATGGACGGAAAGACTGATGAACTGTACCGGGATTTATTTTGGACTACACACAGAGGGAGAATAGCTGTACTGCAGAGAAAGCAGCCTAAGAATTTCCATTGCAAAGTTTTCTTTACATGATCACCGAAATTTTGAATTTCTGTGTACTTTATGACTGCACAAAGACTCTATCCATCCTCCTAGAGTTATATTTTTTACCTTTCAAGTCTTCAAGTAGTCCATATGATAAAGTTTATTGGCTTAAAGTGAAGAGTTTCTGCTCTAGGTTATGTAGGGTCACGACACAAATTGGACGTGGATGACAGGCCTTGGTTCAGTATCTTGCAAGTCATTGGCTTTTGAAAGGAACATTCTCTGCTGTTTAAAAGGGGACAGTTAACATCTCCAATGTTATCAGACATCAGTACTCAAGAAGTACTGGAAGATACCATGTATAGGTCATTCAAGTCATCAGAGTTTATAGTGATAAGAGGAAACATTAGCTTGAGTATTTTCTTCTCTAAGCCACTGTCTGTAGGATGGATAAACATAAATTCTGGCCTGCTTAATTGTAATCACAAAACGTCCACATGTTTTCAAATGAAGTGAGATTCCAGACCTAGTAATGGAGAAAAGCTGTAATGTAAAACATAGGTAGCGCGTTAAAATTTTGCATAGTCAATTGCATAGTATTCCTGTAATAAAGATACATTATTTGTGGAGGTGTGTGAGTTTGCTGAACAGTACTTGGGCTTTAGAGTGTTGCAAGAGTGGACGTTGCAAGAGTAACTGTAGGATTAATTAGAGGTGGCCAGAGAAGCCTGGTCACAAAGGCAGCACTTAACCTAAAAGAGCCCTGAATTTAACTGACAACTTCTTCTGGCCTATGGCATGGTCTGCTCTTCAGTTTTGCTGGTGTCACTGAAGTGGTCCATCTTAACTGATACAGTTTTATTGGTGTAGAGAAAGATAGTCATACTAGCAAGAAGTATCTGATTTTATCTGAGAAAGTATGTAAGTTATAGTCATGAAAGTACTTCTTTTTTGTTTGTATAAATCTTCTTTAGGAGCATTTGGTGTTTATAGGTTAATGACATTAGAAGAAATCAGGGAAAGATGTGTTTTTACAACTAAGGATATTCTTGTTCATAAACTTAGGAACCTACTGGTATTAAAAGAGTTCATTTCATGGAAATACCTTGATTGAAAGTCACATTTACTACCAATGTAACCTGCACAGGCTAAGTGTTAAATGGTGCTAACTTCACTGAGCTAAGTTCTTGAGATACTAAAAACTACCTTATGAACAGTTTATTTTCACACTTTATTTACTATGCCTGCAGTAGGACATTTCTTTGTTTACACAAACTCGTTTACTGCCTTCTTTTGTGCCATTTCTTCTTTGAGTGAACCTTCACAGACTGATACCACATCAGTTGTGTTGGGAGGACATGATTCTTGCCATTGGGGATGAAAAACATCTTCAGTAAGTCCTCAGCTAACAAACATTCATGCTCTTATGTCAGTAAGGGGTAAAAAGGCAAGCATTTTAAATAACAAATACTACTTACCATCGGTTTTCATAATGTTTACTTGCAGATGCCTTTAACTTTTACTTGTCATTAAAATGCCTAACTCCAAATGCCAAAACACACAATTAAGCTTTTTAAATAGAAACATAGAATCATGGAGTTGTTTAGGTTAGAAGAGATCTTTAAGATCATCAAGTCTAACCATTAACCCAGCCCTGCCAAGTCTGCCACTAAACTATGTCCTTAAGTGCCACATAGAATCATGGAAAGGTTTGGGTTGGAAGGGACCTTAAAGATCATCTAATTCCAACCCCTCTGCCATGAGCAGGAACACTTCCCACTAGACCAGGCTGCTCAAAGCCCCATCCAGCGGGGCCTTGAACACTACCAGGTGTCTCTGGGCAACCTCTTCCAGTGTCTCACCACCAACACAGTGAGGAATTTCTTGCCAATATCTAATCTAAATCTCTACAAGTGTTTTAAATACCTCCAGATATCTAAATCTCTACTACATCCAGTATGGATTGCCAGATCCAGAATGGGATGCCTACTTGGGCTGCAGTTGCCCCATTCACATTTTAATAGGGTACTTAAATAAGAGTTAGATGCCTAGAAAGCTTTGTGGAGATTGGCCTTTGTGTCCTCAGCTCTTGGTTTGGATATGCAGCAGCAAAACTATCCATTAACTTAACAGTCCCTAAGTAGTGTTTAACATCCTACTGTAATACCTAAAAATGATCCATTATAATCTATCCAAAGAAAAAAGCCAACTTCTCTAAGTAGTCTCCAAACACAGATTTAAACTAGAAACTTTAGTAGCAGTTATGTGTGCTGCATGAATAGTACATATTTAATAAAGTCGAGAACTTAACCCCTTTTATCTTCAGTAAAATATTAAGTGAAGTACCTTGGAAGTACCTAAACATTTTATTCATTTGTCCTTGGTATTTAAGCACTTTAGGCGTCCCTGACACAACAGATGGCAGATAGAGCAAGAATTTAGATGAAGGTGCTCAAACGACAAACATATGCAACAACACAGAGAGGAGTGCTTACACAAAGTACTCCACATCGAAGTGTATCTTCAACCTAAGTTGATTGAATACACTTTGCTCAGGCTGGAAGGGATCTGTGGAAAGCCTCTCTTGCAAGGTTACACCTAGTGGGAATCCCTCAATGGGGAGCCAGCTATGGTCTCCTGGATGGCAGCAGGAAAACTCCCACTATAAGGTAGCACACCGCAACTCTTGATGGTGGCCTTAAAACAGTCGAGCAGAAGTTAGTCTAGACAGGACTTGCCAACTGAAGCTGTATCTGAACAAGTGCGTTGCCAACTGTTGTTACACGGTTGGCAATACCAGCTTCCTGTTTCAGAGAAGTGATAACAATTTAAAGTTCCTCGTCTGTAGGATGTCTAGAATCATTAAGAACAGTCAGCTAACTACTGCCTGTTTCTAAAACGGCAGCAACATGTGAACAGTTTACTGAAAAACTGGTTCCAGTGACTGAAATATTTTGTTTCCTGAGTCAGACTGATAGAAAACCTAGTGGTATTTATGGATGCAATTTCTAACACACATTACTCGCATGAACAGGAAACACATATTAAGAGTTTTAATTTTATGAGAGCTGGCGAATCAAGGCTGACGTTTCATTCTTTTTTTCCTTCTTTCATTAACTCTCAAACTTAGAGAATTTATCGTCTTTTATTTTTTAAGAGGTGGCAGTGCATGGCAGTTGCAAGCTGATAGTTTGGAAAATTGGTGTTTCTTACTTCTTTTACACCGGGGCTTTTGGAGACAGGCTGGAAAAGTCACTGACTTTCTCATAGACTGCCTTTCGCTGCGGCGAGACCGGGCTGGTCCAGGATAACCCCCGGCTCGC
>NW_008692650.1:89889-93945 GCF_000695815.1 Acanthisitta chloris | reverse complement strand
GATTTACCAAAGTCCATAAATAGAAACGAAGGGTAGAAGGACCCTTTGGAGTCCTCAGATCCCACCTGCTGCTTGGATTGGGACTACTGCCAGCAATAAGTCAGGTCATCCATCCATGGCTGTGGTTCCACAAACACTCTGTCCTGCTATAGCCATTCAAGCAATTATTTCTTAATCAAAGGCAGTCATGATGTTCAAGTGTGATTTGCCCTTCATAAACTCATGCTGATTTTTCTGACTGTCATCTTGTCCTTTGGAGTCCGTGTTTGTATATGGGTTGCAAGAAGAGATGTTCCATGACCTGCAGACATACTGATGAGTTAACTGGTGCCAGGGTCCTGCTCATTGCCTTTCTGGCAGACTGGAGTAACATCAGCCTTTTTACAGTCATCAGGGACCTTCCCCAGATCACCGTGATGTTTCAGACACAGCAGCCTCACCATCACATTGGCTGACATTTTCATCACCTTCAGGTGAATTCCATCCGACCCCATAAATTCCAAATACATCCAGAGTCTCTGAGAAGTCCCTAAGCAGTTGTTTCTCCACTGCTGGCTGCCCCTTTCCTTCCAATGTTTCTCTTGACAAGAACATCATGTACCTTTCCTTTGGTGTGATGTTTCAGACACAGCAGCCTCACCATCACATTGGCTGACATTTTCATCACCTTCAGGTGAATTCCATCCGACCCCATAAATTCCAAATACATCCAGAGTCTCTGAGAAGTCCCTAAGCAGTTGTTTCTCCACTGCTGGCTGCCCCTTTCCTTCCAATGTTTCTCTTGACAAGAACATCATGTACCTTTCCTTTGGTTTCACATTGCTGTATCCTCCTGCTAACACTCTATTTTCAAAATATAAGTTAAACCAAACGGACATCACCTTAGATAAATGTTGCCAAGGCTGAGTCCCACTGCCACTGCTTCACATTTCCAGGTCTCCCTGAGGAACCAAAATTGTTAATTGTGGTTTTGGGGGGTTCCCTCTCCCTGTCCTTCAGTCATATTTGTGGGATGCAAGTTAGACATGTTTATGTTGAAAACCTTGGTAGGAGTTCTCAGGGCCTAATTATTCCCTACCTAAGTATAATGAATCCTATATAGCTTACATAGGCTTCAAGAGATTGTAGCTTAGCCCGTTTTGATGTCAACAAAGGACATAAAGTGTCCCATTCTTCCTTCCATGGCACAAATTGTGAGAAAGGATCATTCTTCATTGCTCAAACCATTGCCTTTCTGTCCAGCACTCAGCCCAAAAATCTCACTCTTGGTTTTCCTGCAGTTATTTTCACAGTGTATTTTGCACTTCTGTCTCTCAGGTTTCATGGTCTTTCCACGAATGTGTTCTACAAAACACTCCAAAGCTTTAGCACATATTCCACATATGCCTGTTCCATATGCAGACACATGGTTGGGTTTTGGCTGGTGGCTGCTATCACTTAAGCTCTGTGGTTTCAAAAATGTCTTCTTACAACTATCCTAGTAAAGGAGTGACACTTCTACTTCACCCATAATGTTACACGACTGGAATTCATTAGATGGTTTTCTCTGCTTTGTTTTAGCCAGTGAAAGAATGTGTTTGCTGCACAGTGCCCCAGGCAGTTCAGCAGCAGCAGGGCTCAAACCCAGCATGACAGACATTACAGAATCATGGAATACCCAGAGATTATATTAAAGTCACAAACACTATGTGCATATCCTTATCCATCCTAGTGATAGTTCTCCTGGCTCCAGGAGTAAAATATAAAGTGCTTCCTGCAAAGAAATGGAGCCATTAGTGGGTAATTAATGCAAGCCTGGAATGCTAAAACAGTATGAGTAATGAGTCTTTTGAAGTTTGGCCACAAGAGGAGGGGAGGGAGAATCTCACATATCAATTTGACCTGACTGAAAGTTTTAACCAACAAAGGGTCCAAAATAATGTAAAGTAAAGGTCCTAGCCTTGAGGAAATGGTCACTTGTATTTAAGATCTCATAGACACAAAACTAGGCAGAGGAACATTCCCTCTCCTTTCCCAGGTGATCAGGGCATGTGCAGACCCCAAGGTCCTCACTGCATTATGTAAAATAGTCAAATGAAGATACAATTAACCTGCTTGTTTTTAAAAATCGGTTTTCCTTGAGGTACTCCTTTTCCTAACAAACAGCTCTCTAGTGTTGACAATGGGGTGATCCTCCTTCCTCCACTCTAAGGACCCTGTGATAACAGGACATGGTCTATGAAAGGACAGTAAATTTCAGGAGTTTGTGGAAAAAGACCTGGCTTGAATCTAAGATTTGACCTAAATAATATGTCGTTATGTAAGATCAAAAACTGCCAAAAGAAAGGTATGATTCCATACTGAAGAGTAAGTTGCTAATGCTTTAACTAGGAGACTGTGCCTTTAGTGGTGAGAAGATCCAGAGCTCTCCACAGCCCACAAAGCCAGGGAAAGCAAGCATGGGTTACACCACAGCTTTCAAACTGATTGTAAAAAAGGATAAAGCTTCAAAAGACATAATCCCGTGGTCTGTTGTTCTGAACTAAATCCAGCAACTTTGTGGAAATCAGGAGTGGATTACTCCTGATTTAACTGAAAAACGTTTTGCCTGATGCTCTTAACAGTTGCAACAGAACCCAAACATCTGGGTCCAATTCCCTACTGATCCCAGTCCTTAGTTACCACAACTGTAAAATACCTATTTCACTAGAGAGAAAAGCAGCATGAAACGCCTTTTTGTGCTGACAAACACTGTTACAATGAAGCATCACCTAGACTCAAGTCCAGCCAATTCCCTTTGCTTCCAATTTTCTCATGCACCAAAGACTTATCCTCACTTAAGCAAAGCAACGTGGCAATGGAAGATAAATGTATAAAACATGAACACCAGAGAAAAGACTTCGAATGTGATTGCAGCTACAACGATAGGTCCATTCCAGAGTGGGAATAATTAGCCCTTTAATTAAACTTATCTTGCTGCTAGACAAGAGCAATGCTCAGCAACACCTGGCCTGGAACATTCCTGTCTCTGCAGGCAGCAGATGGAGTGCACAGACATGATCCACTTCCCTCCTACCATGTCCACAGTTGCCTGTGCCAGTAATTAAGGTCTGGGACAATGTCTGAATTATTGTGAACATCACCAGACATTTCCTTATCTGATTTGCCCTCATTAGGTAAAGCTGGAATTCTGGTTTTGCACATTTTCGCCTCATCCTTCCCCTGCTTTTCTGCCATCCTGATGTTACACTCCTCCATTCCTGTCCAGGACAACATAGAGATAAACTCAGATTTTGCAGCAATTTGCAGGAAAGTATTTCTTAGGGACTTCAGCAGAGCTTGGCTGAAACAAATTCATCCAGGTGACAGCCAGTACAGGCCTGAAAGTGTTAGCCTCCAAGTTAACTGCTTCTTTGACCCCTTCTTGGTGCCCTGAAGGGGAATTAATGGAGATGTCAGGCCTTTGGGATCCTTTGCACATCCCTCCTGAAATCATTACAACATAATGACAGAACAGGGGCAGGTGAAAAGTTTAGCTGCTCCCCAAACCCTCCTCCAACAGCAGCTTGCTTGGGAAAAACAGACTGTAGGAATAAATCAAGCAGATTTAGCAATGCAAAGTGTGGAAAAATGTATTCAGTATGTAGTGATTATAATTTCTCCAAAGATTGGGCTATTTGAACCCGGGTAAACTTCTCACATCCTATTATCCCACAGCAAGTAGCTCCATAATATAACTATGTATCATGTGAAAAAGTAACTTACTTTGCTTATATTAAATCTGCAACCTGATGAATTGTTTTGACAGTCATTTTATCTGGTGAGAAAGACAGTGATCAGCTGTTCCTGGCAGCTCAGGCTTTTATGCACCTCTGTCACAGCCAGATCCTTCCTTCTTCAAGCTGAAGGATCCAAAGTTAACATCTCTATAAAGAGTTACTAATTATATCATACATTTGATCACCCCTGTTGCACTTTCTCTGTTCTATCCATGCACCTGAACTGAGGACAAAAGCCTCATGGACTATTCAGACCGTGAGCACATCAAAGGTACCTACAGTGAGTTGACAGCAGAGA